>NC_051852.1:84805160-85108191 GCF_905115235.1 Hermetia illucens | reverse complement strand
CTGGTTTTTGTCCCCTGAATTTACACAAAACAAGCAAACAGTTTTGTAGATGAGGAAAGGTTCTTTCGAATGACTTTAAACTTTTCGCCAAACAACAAAACGAATTGTTTTAAAACAAAAGAAAACACAAAACGCTGAGAACATATTGACCAATCCAATACTTTGCCAGTTAGTAGAAACCCGGCTGATTTTATGGCGGGCTTTGCACTTAAATAGTGTGCCGATAATGATATGTAAGCTGCAAAAGTCACAAAGAATACAGTTACTCACATTCTCAAAAGTATTATTATCAAAGGGCACCCTTAAATTCAGACCAAAAATCTCTCTGAGTTGCTCATCTCCTCCGTATTGGAAGTCTTCGTTTCAACGTAGCTTTAAACCATTGAAGCGCTCCTCTTTCAATTTCAATTTCCGGGTTATGAGAGTGCGCCTTGTGGACTCACACTCACTTCAGCAGCCTACCGGCGGTATACAATGATACAGTCCCGGGAGCGGGCGAGGAGTGCTCTTTGCTTAACCTCGCAACATCCAGCATGTACCGGTTAAATTTAAACAAGCGATCAACTGACGGAGCCTCACTATCGTAATCGGAGCTTGCTCTCTCATTAGAGAAGTCAAAGTCAATCGTCGCCAAAAACAAAAGGTCATAGCCAGGAAATCAACCCACATGGCAGCCAAATTGCTATCACACAAAACACAATCAACACGGAATACCTTTAGTGAGGTCTCAATCCTTAGACCTCATAAGATTTTGTATATTTCCTATGTAAGAGTATTTGAGTGCACAGCCCGTAATATGTGTATATGCATTTATCATGTCAGGCTATTCACGTTAGTGTAATATTGATATTCAACATCTAGGGATGCAGTAAATTTAAACAAAATAGATAAGTTTCACCCAATATAATCTTTCCAAACTTGCTAATATGAAGATTTTTCGGGAATGATCGCTTTCTAGCTTCCATACTCGCGACCCCCTTCACAACTAATGACAAAACTAATAAGCGCTGGGAGACTTTTCATTTGATACTGCACTCATTAAATCGCCCTTAAACTCAACGTAAAATGGTGTTACTCACTATAGTACATGCATAGGGGCTCACAATCTCAACATTCCCACCAAATTTCCATGGCCACAGGTGCAACCTTTTCTGAGGAACGTGTATCAAAGGGGCAAACAAATCGACAAACAGTAAAGCTCAATTACCAAATTTTATGACTCCGAAATTGTTGGTGCTGGCATGAGCATTGAAAACACTATTATTAACTTATGTCAGACGGACAAATGTCTGTGTCTGTTTCAGACAACAGACAGACAAAAGGTTGTGTCCGTGTCATCTGTGACAAACGTCCGTGATTGTGTCAGGCAAATGTATTTGTCTTTTTCAGACATTAGACAGACAAATGTCTGTATTTGTGTCAGACAAATGTCTGCCTCAACCAAATGTCTGTTTCACACAGAGTGTGTTTCTAACAGATAAATACCCGGGTCTGCCTCAGACTTCAGATGTCTGCGTCTGAACCAAACGGGTGGTTCCGTCTGAATTGGACAATTCACTCACACAGAACATATATAAATATTTATGTTTCTAAACATACACGCATATCCACAAATTATATATTTGTGCGCATCTCAATTTGCCATTTCATACAGTTCGCTCTGAGTTCTCGAAGCGAACAAACGAGCGAAAGCCTTTCAAGGCCTGTGGAGTGAAAAAACCTAAGGAAGTATCGCTCCACACCAATAATAATTGGACACTGTTTCGACCAAAAGGAAAAATAAAAAAGAAATTTTTTTTCTAATTTCAGATCTGGGTCCAACACCAAAGACGTACTAGCCACAGTTCCTAAGAATCCTGAAAGAAAAAGGGTTGGAAGCAACCCTAAAGAATACGAGGGTCGACAGAACCATCATATTTGTTCACAATATCGAGGATCATGCCGCGATCTTCGCTCTCATAAAAGAGAGGGGGCTACATGCCACAATGAGCACCCCACCAGCTATAAGGACACAGTTCTTGGTCATCCGCTGTCTCCCCAGAGAGGCAGACCCGGCTGACATAATGCAGGCGCTCAAAGAGGAGCACCCACACTTGAAAGTAAACAGCGTGTCGAATCTTGTCACGCCAGCACATAGTCAAAACCCGACACTTCTTTGAAGTCGACATCGGGGCTGTTCATGGCTACCTTCAAGCCCTCTCATAAGCTGAATGAAGCCTTCAAGGTAAAATATATACTCCAACAAGAAAATCAAGCCAATTCAGGACGTGCAGTGCTGCAACTGCCAGAACTTTCAGGCATAGGAAACCCTTGCTTCAGCCCAAACCAATGAGTAGCGAAAATTGGCTGCCATTTAACTCATTATGAATTTATGGAGTTAAATATTATCACATTTAACTCCCCGTCCCTGGTCTCATACGCCCGCATAAGAGTTGGTAGACTCTCTGAAAGCGGACGTCTACTATGTTTCAAAGACAAGATTACAAAGCAAAAAAGACTATAATTTGAAGAAGTTGTCATCAAAAACCTTCAAATCTGTTCCGCTACAGCGGCTACTAGTACCACTAACAACAATAGACACATTCTAATAGCTGTCTACGTCAAAGATAACTCTCCAAGACTTAGATTTCTTGAGCAATCTCCAATTAAAATCCAAGCACCACATTTTTGGTGTCGACTTCAACCCTCCTGGGCCGATTTGGAAAAAAATCGAAATAGGGTTACCCTTGAAAAATAGATTTATAACCGAGGTCCATTAAACCAACTAGAGATGGCCTTACCTGATTGACCCACAAGGCCTCAAAATCAATCCACACTTGACTACTTCCTCCTGCCTGCAGAAGCCAGACAGGCTTTAACGTGCAAAACTTTAGTAGGCATGTCCAACCACTTTGCAGTGAAGCTTAAGCTATCCTTCTCCTCGCAATTCCAAAAGCAAGCACCAAACAAAATTAGATCCTTCGCCCACACTAACTGAGATAAGTTCAGGTCAGAATTAGCACCAAAGCTACGCCTGAAAAAATACGCAATCACCCAAAATGTAACGGACGCTTGTCTTCTCATCTAGTCTCCGACCCGGTAAGGTAGCTAATCCAATTGAGAAATATTTGTCAGATCTTTGCGTATATTACTAAACCGGGGATATAAAAATTAATGAGGCTAAAACACAAGTCATCAATCTTCAGAGTCAAGATATTTGGGATCTAGATCTATCCATAGAAAAGCTAGACGCTCAAAACTTCACATTCCGAATACAATAGTGAACAGTTTACAAAAAAATAAAATACTTGGGAATACTATTCCATCAACATTTAACCCTCACCTTAATCTCGCTGTCAGCAAAGCACGCAGTGCAGTAAGTAGTATCCACTCTATTCTTCGTAAAAGAATAGGACTAAGCACCAAAACTAAGCTATCTCTGTATAAAGTCCTCATAACACCCATACTATGTTGCCGATGTCCTACCTGGATCACTAGCTCTACCAAAGCTATGAAGAAAGGTAAGCCCTTCGAGGGCAGAATCTTGAGACACTATACCGCCTTGTCGTACAATTGGAGAGCCGAGAAGTGGGCCACATGTTAAACTACACTTTTGTCTACAAACATAAAGGCTAGTCAAATTAACATACCGCACGCCAAAGCCTCTTCCTCTGGCAACAAGAATAACAAAGTTGCAAGATTACCTTTATATAGTTCTTCAACAAAAGTTATGGATTCGGTTTAACAAAGTCTATAGCATTGGATCAGTAAAGGTAAATAGTATCTTTTTCAATGAGAGATCCTCAAGACTGCCTCCTGATATCAAAATTGTTGGGGGTAAACATGCTGGGAGAATTCTGTTGCCAGAACCTAGTAATGACCATCCAATAATACTAACATAGATTAATTGCAAGAGAAGAAACGTTACAGTTGCCTCCACTCACTCACCTTCTTTTTCTTCTACGCCGACGCATAAACGAAGAAATCAAGTGGTCTTGAACTCTTAATTGATTGTAAATGAGAACATTCAACATATTTGTTAGGAGAGTAACCAAAGCATTCCTAGAGGCGAGAAGCTGTTAGATTTTATCACTTTAGCTGATCTCAGGAGTGCAAACGCAGCGTGCGCGGTGCCAAGAGGAAGTAAAGTAATTGTTAAAGTTGATTAGAGGCGCGTGGATGACCACCATTACTTCGGATCCAGTCTGACTATTGCAAACGAACTCAATGTGATACAATGACTTTCCGTCGCAGAAAAATAGATTGGACAAAGATCAATCAACTTTTTGGCAACAAGCTCCCTAGGCGACTAAGACTCCTTTGGTGACGAAAAATCAATTGGGAACTCTAAATCGTACACTTTTACACTGCTTTAAAGAGATCTGTCCTATTACCGAAGCAAACGTGGTGAAACGATTTCCTAGGAGAACTGAGGATTTCACAATTCAGGAAATCAACCAAATGACTTCTGATTCGTGTTTGTAAAAGCAAAAAGAATGAGGACTACTTAAACGTCAAGAACTCACAGCGCGAATTTAGCAGACTTGTTAATCGCTCGAAGCGAAACAGCACACTGTGAGGTATTAGAAGGCGAAAGAGGAACTTCAAGGGTTTGCGAAGATATACCCTTAAAAGGACTGGCTTAGCCAAGTTGGACTCTCTTTGAAATGAAATAGAACTTTCACGCACTCCAGAGCTGAGGCTGTACAGATTCTCTTCGAAGTACACCATCCGGAAGAACAAGTGACAGAAGTGCGAGGGAGAGAATTGGCCGTTGCTAGAAAATATTCAACACGAAAGTATTGCAAGTGGAATTGGAACATTATGAGAGTTGTGTCCTAATCACTCCTTAGTGGAGGATATTACATTCGTTTGAACACAGTTTCATTATCATCACACTTAATACGGTGCAAGTGATAAGCTCGATGCAGTGAAACTAGCACAAGACGAACACAGATGTCTATGACAACTGGGATTTGAACCCAGAGCAACGAGATTAAGTGGCTACCGTTATACCCGCGCAACATCGTGCCGTCAAACTCTCCCTTGAACACTTCAAAAAGCTGGCATGGATGTCATCTATCCAGCGACCTGATGGGCTGCGTGCCTACTTCTTCGGAGAAGGTTAAAATGTACACCATAAGCCTGGGAAAGACGATTATTCAAACCCAAAGAGGCTAAGATCGCTCCCACTAAATTAAAACCAACAAGCTTGTCAGTGAATAAGGTAAATGACTTTGCTCTTCATTCTTTGTTTTTAAAAAAGAGAATGCAACTCTGAAAGGAAAGTACGCAATGGGGGTGTTCACGGGCATTAAAGAGGACTTTGAATGTGCGCCTTTCCAAAAACTTTGTAATATCGCTAGAGAGCATGGTGTCGATGAAACTTTAATTAAGTGGACCTATGCTATGCTACCGCATGTGAGATCTCTGTGTATTGAAGTGGGTGTGGACCAGTACCTGACATATAAGCAACGAAAGACTGCCATGAAGAAAATATGCTATCACCATTTCTCTAAAGTATGTTGATCGCGTCACTACGAGAACTGCAAAATTTGCGATTGCACGCCAAGTTTTCACTCTAAACTTACCTCACTCCAAAAAACTGTGTATCTGGATTTTACCGATGCTGTAAGTCCATGAGTATCACCTCCGGTGCAGCGCTGGATGCATTTCTCAATTTCTAGCCCTTGGCTATATCTATTCGAAGCACTGAAATGAGAGCAACTCATGAACTATTTCATTTAATCCAAGGGGGCAGAGTGATTGGGGAAACTGAATCCATTTTTTGTAATGCCTTCCGATTCTCGGATCACCATACATCTATTTGATAGAGAATATGAAGTTATCCTCAAATGTAGGGAAAACGAAGACGAACCAGATTCAAAATTCATGGCCGAAAATACTGAGCTCTTCGATTCTGATGGCTCAAAAACAGAACCGGGTTCTGGAGCAGAATTCTATCTTTGTATAGAAACAAGAAGTAGACTTTCCTCTGGGACAAAAAATTGTATGTATCGGTAATATGCAGCGATAGTCAAGCTGCACTGAGTCCCCTTTGCCACCTCGAACTTCGTTCAGTAATACAAAAGCAGATTGAATGCTATAACAAACAAACAAACAAACATACTTCAAAGCTTATCCAGTCGGAAAGCAAGAACACGTTTCATGGGCATTCTGACTGGCCAGAATTCACTAGCTTCATAATAGGGATTCTATAGGATGGTAGGTATCCATCCTGTACTGAGGAAGCAGATTTCACGGAACATTTTCTATGAGAGTGCCCCGCCTATGGCAGCATCATGCATCAGATTTTGGGTGCTGATCTGCTCCAATTGCAACATGTAGCATCAATCCAGTATCTGCGATACATAGACCAATCTAGAGGAAGAGCCGAGAATAATGCAACACAATGGTCTGAGTGCTCGGAGGCATTGCGTTTCCCCCACTTCATACCCACACTTGCTTAAACGAATGAAGGATTACGCGGTTAAGTCAAGACGGATAAATCCACTGCACCAAGAAACCTTAGGTTCAAATTAGACCATACCGCACATATGGTTTTCGCTGTATTTAAGGTTTTCAGCATATAATCCGAAGTTAAAATTGTACTAGTTCATTTTCCTGTCGCTAAATTAAGACTTTCAAAACATACTTATTCAAAACTGACAGGAAATCAACAGCAAATCATATCCACTGTATGATTTTACTTAAAAAAAATTTCTTCAAACATGCGACTACTTACATAATGGCTTCATGAAAGAGACTTTATCGTAATGATGGGATTAACACTTTCAAATTAATGATTTAGCTATACCTACCATATCGCTACCATAACAAATGCTTAATATATTCACAGCTGATACTGGTCAATTCATATTTAATAATCAAGTTTTCCCTTTATATAAGAGTTGAGAAAACCTGCCAGACGTTAGCCATTTATCGCTTATTGAAATCAAAAATTATAAAGACCCGCGACTGAATGTGATTAAAATCTTATTCTTGGAATTGTTACGTACCTATCACTAAGTGATCTCCTATATCTTTGTAACTATGCATATATCTTTCTATGACAAATTAAGTACCTCCACGCAAGAAACTGACGTTCCAGAATGGCGGCATGTGGTCTAACAAATACACAAAATTCCAGTTTGAGAAAGATTTTAGTCGCATTTAGATAATTATATTACTGAAGATGTTCATCCTAATACTCTTCAAGATTTCATTCATTGTAAATGAGATATTTTTTTTATAATGAGGACTAGAAGCACAATTCTAGCATGGGTAAATGTTAATTAGGTATTACAAATTTTTTGACAGGTTCACATATCTTTTCCCAAGGGGATTTGTTACAATGTAAACACGTGTAGATCATTAAATGAGAAAGACAAGATTTGACGAGCTCATGTCAAATTAATTTGCATATACTTATAGCAAATTATTGCAAAGGGGTATAACCAAATGATTCCGAATATTTTTTATATTTCCTGCATGCAAATTCCCAAAAGATGGGATGAAATTAATGCTTCTATAAATCTCTTTAGGTAAAATGTGCCCAAGATTGTCACTTACATACATACACACAATTTTAACTCACATATCTGTTAAAAACATATACATATGTTAAAATGTTTGAATAAGATGACACTTAAATAGGGAAAAGGGCGTCCACCACGATTCCTCGAACTGCAGATGCTCACAAAATTGAAGGAACAAGTGGTAATTTATTGCTTTGCATCATACATCATAAAATCTAGTTGCTACATATGTATATAACTTGCGCCTTCGATTTTGTTGCATAAGATCACAGTTTTTGGAGAAAGGGGGTTTCTAGTGTAATGAATTTTTCGTGATAGTCGTGTGGTATGTGTGTGAAATGAAATGCTAGCCCAAATAAACAGATTTGCTTCTAAATTAATGAAAGTTTACTGAAGTACTGAAGATTTTAAAAAATTTTACTCTTTAGCTCACTAATTTGGTCTCTTTTCTTATACCCGCGGCGTTCGTAACCACGCCTTCGTGACTCCTTTCGCAGTTTATCCTGCGCTGCTGCGATAATGGAGCTGACCGTGTTCCAATCGTGTGATAGAAGGTTAAGTATACCATTGCACATGATGCTCCACATTAGTGGCCCCAGTACAGAGCCCTGTAGGTCACCCGCGAGGACAACGTACTTCTTGGATCCATGATCGGTGTCATATCAGAGCGTTAATTAAGTAGCTATCGACAATACCAGCGCAATAAGTGGGAACACCAATCGCCGCCACAGGCTTGCGTATAAGGTTCTAATTGGCTGAATCGATTACATTCCTCACGCCCAGGATTACCAACACGCAATATTTGCAGGTACAACCCCATCCGTAAATTGCATTTTCGGCCAATCCAGTAACCATTTTGGTGGCATCAGTGGTTGATCTGATTTGACGAAATCCACACTGCTGATCTGGAAGGCCTCGTTGACTCTCGACAACCGGGAGTAATCCATTGTAAATTACCTGCTCCAAATTTTACCCATGGTGTCTAGAAGACTTTTAGACCTATAGGAGGATGGTTTACTTGAAGGTTTACCACAGTGTCTAGAAAACATTTAGGCCTATAGGAGGATGGTACACCTGGAGGTTTACCAGCATTAGTAGGCAGTACTAGCTTTTGACGCTTCCATGATGCATCAAAGATCCCCCCGGACATACACGCCTCAAACGGAGCTTTATTGTTACCTATTCTGTCGCAGCCGGCGTCAAATTCAAGGGTCACTTAAATGTGTCAGCACCCCATCCTTGTTGGGAAAACAACCCATGGATGATTTTTAACAAGATGGTGGGGCATGTAATCTACGGAAGTAACCGGGCTCTTTACGATTTTATAAGCGCTATCCCAGGGTTTTATATCCACCTGCGAACAGAGCTCCTTTAAACATTCTCCCGCTGGATGGCAAACTTGCCATTCCTGCGGGCTTCCTTATATGCATGCTCCTTTTATCTACCTACCGCTCTCTGAGCCGTTCGTCTCGCTCAGTTCGTCTGCCCAGTTCACTATTCCACCAGTAATTGGGTCTTTTAGTGGGAAATGACTAGCTCCTAGCCATCGATACGTCAGGTGCTTTAGCGATGTATTGTGCTACATATCGCACATCTATCTGTGCGGGTGTCTGCTTTGCCAGACCCGGCATGCCACACCTCATGAACATTTGTTCATCCATTGATTTTACGAACCATGCTGGTGTTCTTTTCGATTTTGGGTTTTAGCGTACATTTTTGCTAACCGTTCCTAGTTCAAAAGTGATTGCCTAGTGGATGATGTACGTGAAGTCTTCGCTAACGTGCCAGACCACACTCGAAGTCACCGGCTATCAACTTTGGAATTCATAAACAAGATGGTATAAAAGGTCTCCAACTCAAACAAGCACCAGTAATTTCTGTGCGACTCTGATTGACTGATTAACCTCATTTAGTTATTGCAATCATCGCCTTCCTATTTTCTGAAAATTTACTACTTGGGGCAATATGTTGGTTATCCCGTCCCTCCTTTTTTCATAAAAATGCAATTGGGGTTTTTCGGACCGATCGGTGCCGCTAATGCATTCCTTTGAGAAGTGTCCAAACACCAGGCATTTGAACCACCTCTTTAGAGAGATCTCTTAAACCGCAAACAACCCTTCCACTTCGAACTTTCCCAATGGTCAACAACTTCTGTGCTTTCTCCAGTAGTAGTCGCATTTTGGCCGTTTGAGTGGCGCCATAAGCTTTTCTTAGACCCATGATGAATTTTCCTTTAAATTCCTCCAACTTGAATTGGCAAATTTTACTGATATTTTCCCCTAGACCTGTTAGATCGGGATAAATTTTGCCCTTTTTGTGGCATATTTGCCTACGATAGGTTTCCTTTGCTGAGGGCAACAATTGCTTCTGGGAAAATTCGCACATTGGTTTCTGGTTTTTCTTTATAATTATGACTTTCATCCAACCAACCCGCTTTTTTCTTCGTTGGGTTTTTTCTTCGCTGGTCGAAGTTCTGTCTTTAGACTATTATTTTCCCCTTTCTGAACTAATAAATCCGTTTGTTAGACTGATCAAAATGTTTTTTTTTCCTTTTTGGCACCTGTTGATTCGCCAGAGTTTGCCCTTGTTTGTCTCGCACTTTTGACTTGACCGTAGGTCGATGACATTGCACTTTGCTGGCACTTGGTTTGCCTATGATACTGTCCGGACAAGAGTTTTCGGTTTTCCGAAGGTCTTCTTTCTTCCTCCTGCGACCTTTTATAAAGCAACCCCATGAGCCCTCCATGATCTTCATGGCTTGGTGCAATGGTAATAGGTTTCTGTTCTCGGTGTGTGCCGAAATCGCCTTTTTTTGGCCAGCTATCTTCTTTCTATCTTAGTTATTTGTGGTCTTGTTAGAGTTGTGCTTCGTTTGAGCACATCCTCTACCAAATCTAAAACACTTGTGGCATTAGAGGACGTGGTGGCCAAGTGAGGCACTAGCGTCAAGGGATATCGATGGTTGGGCGTCCACCTGCTCATCCTCTGCGGCAAGCAATAGAGAAATTGTTGGAATGTGGTCATCAGTTGTACCATTTTTTCATCCACTTCAAGACCGCCTATTATCATAGCCTAGGTAAAACTATACACGGCCATGGTAGAATTCGGTATCCCGACCAAATTGATAAAACTGACTTGTCTGGCCCTGACATGTGCGAGACAGATAAAAGGATCACTCTCGAGACCATTCAACATCAAGAAAAATTGCCAACTCTGGCTGCGTTCTAGAGAAGAATCCTATGAAAAATGTTTGGCCTCCTACGCGGGCATGGATGATTCCTTACCCTATATAACGATGAAATTTATGAGCGATACCAGGACCGTCTGGTTGCCGATAAAAATCTGCGCAATATATATTGCCGGGAGCGGGTCACCGTATGGATGAGGATGATCCAGAAGACGTGGCAGACCCTGCCTCAGAGGGAGCGATGGCATAGGCCAGGACGTCACACAGCTTGTATGGATATCGAATTGGTGGAACCAGTTCCTTACTAAGTCAGGCTAGACTGGATACCGGTTTTTGCGCCGTCGGTGATGATCACAAATTGCATGAAGGTAAAATCTCAGAGAAAATTCAAATCCAAAGCGGACTTCGCTAGGGGCACCATTTTGTCAACGATACCTTTTTTTCGTTATAGGTGACGTTCTTCATACTACCTTGGCTTGATGATGTAGAGACATTTCATGAACTTCTCTCTCATTGGTCCATAAACATTAGCTAAATGATTCTGGATATGCAGAAGGATGCAAATATATTCAGACTGAAGATAAATACCAACAAAACTAAGGTTGTCACTCTAGCTGCTCATTGCCCTTTTCCCCGAACTTGATGTTGCTCCCCGTATTAACAACGTTACTTTCGCTGTTTTATCCAAAATTTGGTTACGCAATTGACTCAACACAAATATCAAATTGGGAATGCTCGGTGCAAATTTTTTGTCTGTAAACTAATACTTTTATGTGGAAATAGTACATGGAAAATGGCGCCAATGTTACTCAATTCAGGTCTGCATCATAACCTCGCCTGGGGAACTAATGTCTGTTTCCTGTTTACTCCTTAGCCGAGTATAGGGCATCCACACAGTCAAACTGTGTTTCAGTATCATCATAGTTAAAGCTGTGCAAGTGATAAGCCTACAAGGCGAACATAGCTAGCCATGTCGACTAGTATTCGAACGCAGAGCAGCGAGGTTGAGAGGCTGATGATCTACCCCTCAACCATCGCGTCGTCAAAAGAAAATAATGAAGAAATTCGTCAGCCTGAGGACCAGATACCCTTGGATGTGTTAGAAGGCGAAAGTGATCCACTATCACACACTGGCATACATTGAGAAAGGACGAAAACTTCATTATGGACCATACCATGCAATCGAAGCCACTCTCCCGGACGGCCGCGAAAATACTGTGGTGGTGGTCTAAGGGTAGCACAGATCCCAGGGCGAAACGTGGATTGGTACCCACAATGGAGCATAAAACCTGGGAAACGCCAACTGAACCAACAGCTCTACTACCAAACCCTACCTCTACCTCCACGTGGTAATCGCTAGGAGCTCTTTCTCAACGAAAAGCTGCAGACGGAGAAAGATGAAGGCGAGTCTCCAACGCCTAAAAACGGGACAATTTGCACCAAATGGTCCTCAACTGGCTGACAACCCTACACGGAAAACAAACCGTTACAAAGCCACTGAAGGAGCCTCGTACAGGATGGGCTTTACAATGACGAACCCGGCAATGGAAACGGAATAAGGATTCACGCATTTTTCAGGGAACGTGAGATTTCCTGGAGAAGAGTCACTATACCATATATTATAGTGGCCATCCAGTAAACCATGTGCTCGGAGTAGGTTTCTTAGTCAGCCAAAAAATGAAACCTGCTATTATCGGCTTTGAAAATATAAGCCAAAGGCTGTGCACTCGGCGTTTGCGGGGCAAATTTAGAAATATAAACTTCATAAACGTTCACGACCCTACAGAGGAGAGGAGACTGCAGAGTCGAAGAAGGATACCTTCTACGAGGCAGTTGAGCGGACCCTCGAATCCTGTCCCAAGTTTGATATCAAAATCATACTTGGAGACAAGTCAAGTGGGGACGGAGCCCGTATTCAGGCAATACGTTGGCTCCCATGACTTATATAGGGTTGTTGGAAGTCCCTGATTTGCGCAGAAAGCGGTCAGCAAACATACGTGTGCCTCTCCAGATGGGACCACTTGTAACCAAATTGACCACGTGCTGATTGAACGCCGCCACCTCTCAGCCTTAATGAACGTTAGAACATATAAGGGCATCAATATAGATTCGGATCTCGTTGGCATAGGACTCCGAATTACAACACTATCTACAATTCCCTCGGACAATCAGATAAGAATGAATACTGACGCCATTCACAACACAGCCTACTGTAACACCTATAAGGGGGAAATGGATGCCGCAATAACCGCAGTCAACAGATGGAGACGAAGCATCAACAAATGATCTTCACAATCACCTGATGAGCATTATCATCGATACCTCCAAAAACTTACTTGGCCCCAGCCGCAAGAAAAGTCGAAACGGTTGATTTTACCATGAATGTAAGTTAGCAACAGAACGGACGTATACCGCATACTGAGTAATGTTGCATTCTCAAAAAACGCGGACACGCACAGAGACTTATCATGAACTTCGTCGAGCGCAAAAGTGACTTCGCGGACGGAAAAAGGAAGTCTGGAAGAATCGACAAGACTGTAGACTCGAAAAGTACAGTCGTCAGGCATTGATTCGCTGTCTCACACCTTGAGTATCAGTTGAAAAATCACTTCATTGTTGGTCCCTTCCATATTTAACCAATTCGGCTGTAATTCCATCGCCTCCTGGCGACTTATAGTTTTTAAGCCGGTGCATTGCACGGACTGATTCTTCTATGCTTGGTGGTGTCAGTATTTGTCCATCGTCTTCAGCTGGCGGGACCTCCAACTCACCGATATTCCGGTTGTTAAGCAGTTCCCCAAAATACTCAACCTATCGCTCCAATATGCCCGTTCTGTTGGAAATCAGATTTCCCTCTTTGCCAAGGCAGGATGCTGACTTGTTGGTAAAACTTGCGTGGCTGGTGCGGTTGCAACGAGGCATTATCTGTCTCATACATAAAAAGGAAGATATCACACAGTGCAGTAATTGTAGAGGTATCACGTTGCTGAGTACCATCTATAAGATATTCTCCTCTATCTTGCTAGGCCGGATATTCCCATACGCCCCGAACATCATTGGCCCATACCAAAGTGGCTTCACTCTTGGCAAATCAGCAACAGATCAGATTTTCTCTGTGCGGCAAGCGATGGAAAAACTGTTGAAATATGGACATCAGTTGCACCATATTTTCATTGACTTTAAAGCCACCTATGATAGCATAGCCAGCGTAAAGCTGTACACCGCCATGGGAGAATTCGGTATCCCGAGAAAATAATATAATATTATATAATATATGATAATAATAAGACTGACTAGGCTGATCCTAACCAATGTGTGAGGCCAGATAAAATCAGCAGGATCACTCTCAAAACCATTCAACATCAACAACGGTCTAAGAAAAGGGGATGTCCTATCATGCGTCCCTTTCAACCTGGCCCTGGAGGGTGATCCCCGATGCAGACGTAAATGCGAGAGACACTATCTTCTTCAAGTCCACCCAACTGCTGGGCTACGCTGACGACATCGACATTATGGAAAGAACAACCCGAGATGTACAGTCTACCTTCACCCAGATCGAGCAGGGGGACGAGATCTCGGGTTGCACATTAATAAAGGCAAGACGAAATATATGGTGGCAACGTCAGCGCCGAAAACCAACCAACCAATAACATCAAACCACACTGGTCAAACGGGAAGAATAAAGATAGGAGACTACAACTTTGAGACCGTTGATAATTTCTCCTATCTAAGGTCGAAAATCACAACCGATAACAGCTACGATGATGAAATCCGCGCACGGTTGCTGTCAGCCAACAGAACCTATTTCAGCTTACAAAGACTGTTCCGCTCGAAACGTCTCACCATAGGGTCAAAGCTCTTACTCTACAAGACAATGATCTTCCCAGGCTTCATGTATTCCTCGGAGACTTGGGTTCTTATCAAAAAGAATTGCGAACTCTTGGCCGCGTTCGAGCGAAGAAACCTTCGAAGAATTTTTTCCCCCGTACGTGAGGATGGTCGATTCCGTAGACAACATAGTGACGAAATCTATGAGCGATACCATGACCGTCAGGTTGTAGATAAAATCCGGCGCAAAAGGCTACGGTGGGCGGGTCACTTAATCCGTATGAATGATGATGATCCAGTCCGCAAAGCCTATAAGGGCAATATCTATGGTAGAAAAAGAAAACGAGGCAAAACCTGTCTGAGATGGACCGATGGCGTAGTTCAGGACACCAGACAGATTTTAGGGATTTCGAATTGGTAAACTGTATTATTATTGATAACGTTATAAATAGTGGGTCAAATTACCCTATTTCTTGGGTATATACTATACGGCACCATGAGACAGCGTAAAATGCCAGTATCACATTAAAGTGAATAGTTTGACATGTTAAAGTCATTTACACTGTGCCAACATGTGATACTTTTGTCAAAGAGAGTCCTATAAACAATAAAGTTTCTTCTCTTCTGTCATACAGTTTGGTTAGGATGAATACAATGTTGGAAATCTTTATATACGATAGATATAGAAATTTCCAACCGCAGTTACCGTAATCAGGTCAGAGACTGATAATAATAATAATAATCGTTGGCGCAACAATCCATGCTGGATCAGGGCCTTGAAGTGTGTTAGAGCACTTCATTCAAGACCGTAACGGTACACTAGGAGGCAATGTGGTCAGCATTGCCCTCAGAGACTGATATAAGCATAAAATTTCAAATATATAAAGCGCAGTTCATAAATAGAATATGAACACATAATGAAAGTTATAATTAGTATTCGTATTAACGGCCCATCATCGAGCACCACTGCTCCTTGACTATATTATTCTCAACAGAAGCAAACGCGAGACAGCAATGAATCCATATAGGTGTCATCAAAAATTGAAGAAAATATTTTTCAAATAGAAACTATTATTTTACTTAATATATGGCACCGTAGGTACCAAAACAATGTGAACTTCCATGTTAAGTAGGCTTGTAACTCGTGCAGAAATTTTTCCAGCGGAAATTTTAATTTATCCTTGAGAAAAAGAATAGTAAATCCTGGAAGTCAAAAATCATAAATTAAAATCGTTAGCATAATTCATCATTATACAAAATTTTCGCATATTCTTCTACCAATGTTGCACGTCATTCACTCATTCAAAGAGATATCATGTTACGAACAATAAGAATAATTCTTATTTTACCTAAATTCTGCTGTAATTTTAACAGTGTTTCACAATACCACGAAGACCTTGCTATGCAAACAATAAAATTATTGTTAAATAGTACTTGACTCCGTGCACTGCATCATCCGGCATCCACTTTGCTGCCGAACAATATTTCATTCAAATACCAAATAACTTGAGGTCAGTATCTCGTAAACGACAATTGTTGGAAGTTTCCTAGGTTGCAATTTCGAGTATTTAAATCTTTGCCGTTTTGCAAACGAATTCACAAATTCTATCAATGGACCAAATTGCGAAATGTTAAAATGAATGGTCTTGCGACCTCAAGTGGGACGAGTAATGGCAGAACATGTGAAGGGCTCGTAAAAGTAGGAGTTTGTGAATGACTGTGGCACCCACGAGTAACATTCTTATTCCAGATTTATTGCTAGGTACAGCTTTCAATAGGACATTCAAATTAACTCAAAATCACTGCCACCGCTTGTGCGCATACTATATATCTTGATCACCTAAACGCGGATATGAAACACTCATTCGAATTCTCTTTCGAGAATTTCAACCGTTTATTTTCCGCTCAGATGAACTTGACGAAGTTTTGGATAATTTTGTATATTTTCTGATTTAAATGAAGATAGTTAATTTCAGTTTACACATTGAACATTACAACGCCCAAAACATATCTAGATATGGCGAATATTTATTTTTATGTATATGCTGGATGATGTTTCAAAAGTACCGGACGGCGATTCCTCATGAAATTCGAAAGGTTACGAAAGGTTTTGTGTATTTCTTAATACGTAGCTCGTAATCTATCCATATATTGGGTTGGGGAAAAAGAAATGTCGCATTTTGTCAATAGATGGCGACACTTAAACATATCTTGTGTTGTACTTATCGCATCGGGAAGACGTCCATCTGTGCTACAAGTGTCTCTTTGACAGTGTTGTGACCGTACGTTTCAGTGCCAAGTTATAGCGCGTCAAATTTGGAGTCCATCAAGCAAGAAATTCGTCGTATTTTACGTTTATACTACCTGAGAGGTAAAAATGCAACGATCGATTTCGTTCTGGTGCAGTGGATGCCGAAGATACACCCCGTACTAGTAGGCCAATCATCGTGAAAACCGTTAAAATCGTCGAAATCGTCCAAGTAGACCGGCATGTGAGCACCCGCTCGATTGGCCAGGAACTGAGTATAGACCATAAAACCGTTTGGACCCATTTGCAGAAGGTTGAATTCCAAAACAAGCTGGATGTTTGGGTGCGACAAGAGATGATGCAAAAAATTTCTTGGATCGAATCAACGCCTGCGACGCACTGCTGAAACGGAACGAATTCGAGCCATTTTCGAAGCGGATGGCGATTGGTGATGAAAAATGAATCATCGATAATCTTAAGCGAAAAAGATCATGGTCGAAGCGCGGCGAGCCGGCCCAAACCATCGCCAAGCCCGGATTGAGGACCAGGCAGGGTTTGCTGTGTTTTTGATGGGATTGGAAGGGAATCATCCACTATGAGCTGCACAACTATGGCCAGACTCTCAATCCGGTCCTCTACTGTGAGCAATTCGACCGTTTGGATCAGGCGATTGACCAGAAACCTCCAGAATTGGTCAATAAGATTGGTGTTGTGTTCCACCAGGACAACGCTCGGCCTCACACATTTTTAATGACCCTCCAGAAGCTACGGGAGCTCGGCTGGGATGTTCTGTCGCCACCACCATATAGTCCGGCCCCGGGGGGACAATGAAGTTGCCTTCTAAATGGCAAGAAGTTTCCGAACAAAACCGCGCATATTTAACTTAAATCGGATAATTCTAAGTATGTCAAATTTGGAGACACTTGTAGCACAGATGGACGTCTTCCCGATGCGATAAGTACAACACAAGATATGTTTAAGTGTCGCCATCTATTGACAAAATACGACATTTCTTTTTCCCCAACCCAATATTATGTGAGAGTATCCACTTTCGGGTGATATTGACATTCATAGTCTTCAATTTTCAAAGAAGCAACAACTTTGACGTATTATACCTTTGTTAATAATAGTGCGATTTCCACCAAAGTTGGTAAGATCACGCTCTACACTATAGCCTGCAAAATTTCGTGGTTCTAGGATGAACCTAAGGGGGGTTCCCAGCCAATTATGAAAAAATACAGTAATTTACTATTATTAACTTTATTTGAAGAGATATCGGTATGGAAGGTATTTCGGAGCCCAAGCACCGCATAGTGGCAGCCTCTTGATTTTTTTCCGATTTTTCGGTTTGGTAGTTTCTGAGAATGGCCCCCTTAAAGAGATGATCACTTTCAACCGCCCGCACTCTCCATCTTTCCAATAAATGTCAAAACTGAGACCGGTTTCGAAAAGTACTAACCAAGACCTTTAATTTGATACCGCACATGACTATATTTGATGAAAAACAATTTTACACCCCCATTCTCGTTCTCAAAACCTATCCAACCGGAATATCTGAAAAAAATGACAATGGTGCATCCATACGAAATCTAGACCTCAAAATACATCCACTTCCGATATCTGCACAATTAAAGTTAATAATAGTATATAACCATATCTTAGAAATTTACCAGAAGACCCCCCATAAATTCATCGTAGATATATAAAATTCGGTACAGCGCATAGTTTTGGCAAAAATTCAACCATTATGAACAAAGTCACATAACTCCAAAATTATGGCACTCTAAGACGTGTATGACGCCATCATCATATAACGCGGAGTTTGGAAATAGCTATGTATATCAAGGAATATTTTGAAATAGATGTATGTGCGAATGGTGCATACCAAATTTCTCAGATGATAAGATGAACACAAAACTTTTATACCCGAAGCGTCCAACTTTCGGTATTCCGACTTGTTTCAGGTTATTATTAATTAATTATCGGTTTACCGCCTGTCTGTCTGCCTGTGTGCCTATCACAAATTTTTCTCAGAAATGTTTGCACTGCTTGACACAAAATTTGGTGGGAAGGTGGTAACTGTGAACGCTCACACATAGAATAAGCTACATTATTCTACGTGGAACTTGAGGTGGGGCTCCATGCATGCAAAAGGAGGGCTTACATTTTTTTTTAACCAAATATAGGCACCTTGAGTATGAAATGAAAGGTCTCGATTAGTAGTTTCCAACGCTGGCTTCAGTTCTGACATTTAATGCAAAAGGAGGGATGCGGGCTGAAAATTCTTCATTTGTTTTACGGATCCATTCTCAGAACCCACCCAACCAAAAAATCTGAAAAAAGGAACGAAGCTGCCACTATGTGATGCCTAGGCTCCTACATACCAGTGTCTGTTTGAATATAGTTAATAATAATATAATTGTTAGCAATTGACTGTAAAGCCCCTCTTAATTTCTTCCTAGAACCATGAAATTTTGCAGTAGGTTATGATATATATGATAGCATGACCCTACCAAGTTTGGTGGAAATCGCACTCAACACTCAACACTCAATATGTTCGGTCCCGAAACAAACAACAGCTAGAGCATGCACCTAATAACACGATGATCTATTCGCTATGTTGGAAAATTTCGTTGTGAAAATAACGACAACGTTTAAAGCTTAGGTACGAACTATCAAGGAACATACATTTTCCCCGTTCAATATTGACTTACACTATGGTGTCCGGATAGCTGAGTGGTTAGAGCACGAAGCTGTCGTACGAAAGGTTTCGGCTCAAATTTCATTGGTGGCAGTGGAATTTGTATCCTAATTTGACATCGGATACCAGTCGACCCAGCTGCGAATGAGTACCTGAGTCAAATCAGGATAATAATCTCGGACGATTGCGCTGACCATATTGCCTCCTATAGGGTACTGTAATCCTTAGTGTACCGTTACGGTCTTAAATGAAGTGTTCTAACACACTTCAATAACGATTATTATTATTATTGCTCAAATCTAAAGGGATTTTAGGGAAAAGCGACCAATTGTTAGGTTTTTCCAAAAATAAATAAAATTAATCATTTTAACTTTACGGGTAAATGTAGGAATAGGAATTAGGAAATTAAAAACAGAAAACTGGGAAAGCTAAGGGGTGTTAGAACAAGAGCAAACGAAGGAATATTTCATGTCAATAAATGCATTCTCCCGTCAGATTTTGCCTTGGCAAGGCAAAGGAAATGTTGCGTAGGTAGCAAAGCTGCGGATACTGCAAAATTCTAGACAAAACTATTAAGTAATTATTTTCATTTTAGATACCACAGGCATTTCTAAAAAAATCGTCGCTTTCACACCAGTGAAATCATAATAACTCAAAAACAACAACAGCTGGAGAATTAAAATCAGTGAAATTAGAACAAGTTTTGTACAAGTAATAGCCTTCCAAATTCAAAAATTGTGTTTTTTCCCTCAAAATTTTGCTGTCTAATCTTTCTCGAATTTTGACATACTTAATACATTATTTTCTTACAAGAAAAAAGTGACAAAATTTTGTTAACATCATTTTATCCTCAGTACTCAATACCATCAAATACCGGAAATCAAAGACATAAAATAGGTAAAAACCTTTGTTAACCTTTAGATAAATTATGTGCATTATATAACCGTTATGAAAGGTTTTTTGTTCATTTTGTTTCATCACAAGACGCCATTAACACATATTATTGACTTTAAATTACTAGGAGTTGGTAAAACAATTGAAAAAGATAATTTTCTGCGAAAAAGCTCACCAATAGCTTCAGAACAAATATTTTATCTACGGATGAATGCCTTTTTTACCAAAGGAGGGACTTTAATTACTACAATAGTTGCCGGTGGAAATAATTTCGGCCATCAATGCACTCAAACGGAGTAAAGCCGCTTTGCTCGACGGTCTTCCCGCAGAATTATTCATCGTGATATCTGCAGTTGTTCCAGATCTGCTACTTCATCTGATAAGAAAATCCTGGCAATCTGAGACCTTTCCCAAAGTGTGCAAGATGGGGATAATCGTTAAACTTTCGAAAAAAGGCACCCATTTCGAATGTGACAATTGGAGAGTTATCTGCGTGCCCTCTGCCATCGAATAATAATAGCTAAAACAATCTTCGAACGCATCAAAGAGCACCATGAAAGCTTGATCAACAGGGAGCAGCCTGATTTCCACTTCGGAACCCCTGCACTCACCACGTTCCGTTGGGTCATTTTTGAAGAGTGAGCGGTCTTTAGGTCTTCGCTTCTTCTTCTTCGACGGCGTCAGCAGGTAGTGTATTTGGGCTGCTATACGTAGGGGGGAGGGCAATTCCAAAGAAACTGATAGTTATTATCAGGGTGACATATGATAGCGCAAAATGTCACGTTCTGCACCAAGGTAAAATTTCAGAGGAATTAAAGTCGAAAGCGGAGTCGATCAAGGATGCATCATGTCACCCATATTACCTCTTCTTGTTTGCAGTGACGTTCTCCATGTTCCGTTGTCCAGAGAGCAAGCCATGAACCTTAGCCAAATAGCTTTAGATTTGGAAAGAGGCCCAAGCAGAGTTGAACTAAAGATGAACACCGTCAAAACTGAGGTTTCAGTCAAAAGCAGTTAGGAATCTTCCTTATCATAAACCTTAAAAATTTCAAATCAAAATTCTAAATGGTTTTGACACTAAAGCCTTCAAAACGTCCGTGCCTCAGCTAATAACAATCTGTTCAGTAAAAACAAAAGTCAAGCGACGACGGTTTTACGGTTTCTTATCAGGGCAGAGGCAAATCGTCAGACGCTGCCTCACCTCTGCCCTGGGAGCAGCGTGACCGTAGCGGCTCGCAGATGTTGAATGCTCCTTTATATAAATCGTAGAACACGACATGCCTACGAATTATATTGAGCGCAAATCCGCCTTATTGACCAGAGCTTGGCCAGAGCAGAAATATTCGTTTTGAGAATGAAGAGGGTCCTAAGTATCTGTTCAGTTCTGATATGATTTGGTCAATTAATTGTTCAATATATAGATATATGTATGCATACATTTAGTATACGGTTATATACCGTCTTATGAGGAAACTGAAAGAATATAGCATTGAGGTAGAAACGCGGAATAGTCCACCTCCTTCTCCATCCATTTTCCCAGAGGGAGGTCCACATGGTATTACGGAATGGATGGATCAGTATTTGTCTGTAATTCGTGATGGTGATCCTCTCCCTCTCTTTCTTTCTTCAAAAATGCTCCTGCCGTAGTGCTCCATAGATATTCTTCATTGGTTCTTGCACTGCTTTCCACAACTTGATCGAACTCAACATATTCTCAACAATGTTTTCTACCGACAAGTGGGTATTGGCTACCGCTTCCACTTCGGTTCTGAATGATGCAAAAGCTGGGCCACAGTAGATCTACTATATGCAGTACCCATACTAAAATGACCCCACTTGCGCATGGGCTTGCAGAAGCTTATCTGTACACATCAGAGACGCTATACAAGGAAAAGGCATCATCTTCGTCAAATCGTATTGGTAAGAGACAAATCGGTGAGCTTTTGCTATTCTGGTACTACGGCGTGCTCACCCATATAGCAAAAAGTCGTTTCACGTATTCACTTATACATAAGCAAAAACTTGCCGATCTCAAAAATACATTGGCAAGTCCGGGCGGTATGTCAAACACAGCTGATCGCTTTTTCGTTACATCTCGCTCATGCTCAAGGGCAAAACAATTTAAAATCTGATTTCCCCCCTTGAGGGGCAAGGGGGAGTGTGGTAGCTGTCTAGTATCTAACTGTTAGCTGGGCAATGGAAGAATACATCCCACGTATACTCCATTACGTATCCGCATTTCAGATTTGAGACGTTCGTTGATACTTCGATCACAATGGACAAAAGTTGTGGGATCGCACTTCATTCACGTTGCGCTAATGCGTGAAGCAATTTCAAAACACAGTTCTCCATTGGTTGATAGTACTGACCCGAGATATTTACATCGCTCAGTTCTTGGCTGGTCGCTGCCACCGATAGTGATAGCGCCTGTTTCATGCGAATTGGCTGTCAAAAATTCAGTTTTATCCAGATTCAATCTGAGACCGTGTTGCATGAGGCGATCATTCCGTTTCTGGAAAAGTTGCTCGAGATCTTTTCTTTTATGAGACGGCAGGAAAACATCATCTCTATAAAGAAATGTTTAGGGTGCAAGACGTTGGATGTCCCTTGTAGCAGTGTTAATAACAAAAACAAAGAGGAGTGATAAGAGGGCAACAGAGATATGAAGCGGTTTTGATAGACCCGCCACATTTCGAACTTTACTTTTCAAATCGTGGTAGAGCAATTTAACCCAGCGCACGAGTTCTTCTGGTACTAGGTGTTGTCGTAGAGCATATCAGATGAGTACATGTGGCACACGGTCAAACGCTTTCTATATATCTAGAAATGCAATTCAAAGAGGGCGATGCTTCTCACCGTGATTAACCACGCAGTGTGCATTTTATCAGTAGTTCAGCAGTTTTTGACAAAGCTTGTTTCACGGTTATTTGAACGACTTCGCGAATATGCTGATCAAGAATGCGTTCAAAAATTTGCATGGGGACAGTAACCGGATCGGACGGTAATTTGAACACTGCTGGACTCCCTTTCTTGTTTCACATTGGAACTGTCGTATTTTCTCGCCAGTCAGATGGTGTTCTACCTTCCTGAGTAACCCAATTGAAGAAATCACCGAGCCATAGTGATAGGTTCCAATCCTTCGCTTTTCAAAACTCAGGTGCTTTCTTCAATTTCATTCGTCTTATTGCTTCCTAGACTTCAGGGGCGTTGGCAGGTGGAACTGCTCCATATGTCGGCAAGTGGAGGAAGAACAAATTCTTCGGTTGAAATCCGCTCGAAACATTCTCGGCATCTATCTGCCGTGGCTATCGGTCGGTGACTAAATTACCGTTCTTACCATTAACCCAACAGAAGTGTTCAGTGTCCTGTGTGCCTTGGTGATGGCTTTTCACAAATCGATACAATACGATGTTGAGGTGCAATGGTTTCATCGCAACGGCTTTGTTTTCAGCGCTGGTGATAAAACGTCGGCTTCTAATGAGAATGTAGCCGGTTTGTGTTTTACTATACCCACTATAAAATGTAGGACAAGAGGACAATCGTAGGCTGAACCAGTATAAGGTCATAGGTGACCAAAACATCGCGGGACCAGTCACGAAAAAGATGAGGTGGTATTTAGCATAGTGGAATATATCCAACTATACTTTATTTATTTCTTTCCTTGATCTTACCATTTTCTTCTAGTTTTACGGAGGATAGTACAAAAAACGTTCCCTGAAAACCTCCTTCTTTACCTGGGCTTCGGATCACCAAGCTATGTAAATAACATGGCGGATTTACTATATTTCATTATAAGTCGCTTTGGCACCTTCCATATCTGCATGTTTCCGCCGACTGGGGCACTAAACTGGATGTTGCCAGAAGTATGACCAGTCCTAGATCCCTTTTCGCTGCCTTGTCTAAAATCTGGAAATGCATTTATCTCAATTCCGCCATGTTATTTATGTACGACACTTTTTCCAAGCCCAGATAAAGGAGGAGATTTTGAGGCAACGTACTTTGTACTATCCTCAGTAAAACAAAGAGATCAGGGAAAGAGACCAATACAGTATGGTTGGGGTTATTCCACTATTCTAAAACTTACCTGATCTCTCTTGGTGGCAGTTGCCACAACAGGCCGACCAAGAGAATGCATCCAATGTCACAATGATCGTGTTGAGTCATAAGCCTCGGAAAAATCCTATTGCGTTCACCTCAGTCGACATAGTAAGACGGGCTCCGATCCTGTCAAAACATGGGCAAGGGAGCATAAGTAAGCTAACACAAGCAAATCAAATGCGTGTTTGCACGCTAAATATTGAAACCCTTGCTGGAAAGACTGAGGAACTCGCAAGAACACTTCGAAAAGGTTCATTGATATTTGCACTCAACAAGAAGCCCCACTGTCTGGTGCCAAAAGCTGCGACATAGAATGCGACCGTGGTAAAAATGACTATAGACTTCTCTATTTCGGTAGCCCACACACTCAATAAAGTGTTTATATTAGCATCTCTGAGGGTTTCCGTTTCCGATTTGATGACCGGTTAATGAAGCCCACTTTTGATATAATGCCGGCCGATTGCATTTCTTCATCGTATACACATAATAGGTCGGCCCGATACTGAAAAAATGCCTTCTGGCAACTTCGCTATGCAAAGACCTGTAACATGCCCGCTGATGATGGTCATGTGGGCGAAACGGAAGACAGCAACAGATGCCATGGGGGAAAAGTGTTTGGAGCGCGCAATGCGGGTGCGTGCGTATAGTAAATTTTGCGGACACTCATGACCTTGTACTTGAGATTACACAGCGTCACCAACTGCCACCGATAAAACAGCGTGAAGAACACTCTGGCCCGCCACGCATTAAATGGTGGCGGTGAGAAATGATCTCACTTACGCGATTACCAACCATTACGAATGTAGAAGGATCGTGGAGCCAATTTAAAAACACGATTTACAAAAGCCTATGCAACCCTCGGAATTGCCAAGCCAGGTGGTAAGCGGTACATCAACCGAGATACTTGGCTTTGAAATGACGATGTTCAAATGAATGTCCGTGAAAAGAAACGCCTCTACCACAAGATTCTCGACAATAAAACGCTGGAAAATTTATAAGAAGAACGGTAATTTGCTTACCGACCCAAGAGCCGCGACAGATAGCTGGCGAGAATATTTCGAGCAAATTTTTATGGAAGAATTTGTTCATCCTGTCAGCACCACTGAAGTCGAAGAAACGATAAAACGGTTGAAATTGGGGAAAACAACAGGACCTGACGAGCTCTGGAGAGCGTAGAACTAAGGGAATTATTCAATCGGATTACTGAGAATGCTAGAACACCATCGGACTTGGAAGAAAGTACCACAGTTTCTATATGGAAAACCATCCGATCCGTTTGCTGTCTCATACTATGAAGATTTTTGAACGCATTCTTCTTAATCGTATTCGCGAAATCATTGAAATAACCGTGAATCCAGCCGAATTTGTCAAGAACCGCGGAACTACTGACGTAGTAGACACTGCACGGTTACTTATGGAGAAACACCGCAAAAAGCATTGTCCTCTTTACATTGCCTTTCTCGAACTGGAGAAAGCGATAACACCAAGAATGAAATCCAAAATGTTCTAAGTGTAGCGAGTGTATCAAAACCGCCTTGTCTTTCTGCCGATGTTTATCAAAGAAGTGACTCCTCCCCAGGCCTCTTTGCTGTTATTATGGACACTGTCACACGGGATATCTAACGTCCAACGGCCCATACACTGCTTTATGCAGATGACGTTTCCTGGCGTCTAATCGCCAAGGTGATCTTGAGCAACTTTTCCAAAAATGGAATGATCACCTCATGTAGAACGGTCTC
Source organism: Hermetia illucens (assembly GCF_905115235.1). NCBI lineage: Eukaryota > Metazoa > Arthropoda > Insecta > Diptera > Stratiomyidae > Hermetia > Hermetia illucens. The sequence continues at coordinate 85,081,979 of NC_051852.1, read as the reverse complement.
AGATTGAATTTGATTACAACAGAATTTCTGACGATCAATGAAACAGCCATCACTGTCATTGGCAGTGACCAGCTGATAATTGAGAGATTTAAATATCTCGGATGAATGCCATCAGCCAATGGGGAACTGCGTTATGAAATTGTTTTACGCAAAACCGCAACTTGGATAAAGTGGGGTTTCACAACTGGTGTTCTTTGTGGTCGACGGACGCCTCGAATCTTAAATTTTCTGCAGTGTCATCCGCCCAGTCGCCCTCCATGGTTCTGAGCCTTGATTATATCCGAAATGAGGATACCCGCGTTCAATATGGAGTTGAACAGAACGTGGAAAAATTGCGAGAAAGGCGTCTTCGATAATTCACTTGTCAAGATTGGTCTAAACATCGAAGTCGATGGTAAACAACCAATAAACCAGCCGAAACAACAGTGGCTTGATACGTTGGATGGGGATTTGAAAGTCTGGCAACTGTATTCAGTTCAGGCCTGTGTCAGAACAAAATGCCGCAACCAATCACGACGAGTCGATTGCCCTTGTGAACGGGAAAGGAGTTAAAGAACAAAAAGAAGATCAAGTTAAAAATGTTCCGTTCTGGTGTTCTTTCCATGCTGCTACATGGGGTGGCCCTGTCCATTAAATATAAATTGCTTTGTTATTTTACGCAATTCAGAGTATATTTTTCATATTTTTGGTTCACATTTACAAGTCTGTAACTGTCACTAACTACGTAATTTGGATGAAAAAATTCGAGAAAAGTAGGGTCAAACACCAACAATTTGGGGGAGAAATACACACTTTTTGCATTCGGAAAGCTATTACTTCTACGCAGCTTACTCTATTTTCACAGGTAAACTTATGTATTTTACAGTGAAGTCCTAGCTACGATGGGATGTTAATTCCAATGCTCTAGCTGCACATTTTTTGAGTTATTATAATTTTAGTAGTGTAAAAGCGGCCATTTTTTTAGAAGCAAAAGCCTGTGGCGGCGAAAGGGGTAAGAAATCGAAAAAATTTGTTGAATATTTTTTGCTATTTCATGAGCAATCGCTAAGAAATTGTAAGGTAGATTTGAACCTCTATATGAATTTAATTATTTATTCAATTTTATTTATTTAATATTTACTATGCTTCAGTGTGACTGATAGTAAGGATCACAGGCCAACACCGTAACCTGGTACACGGCTAGCACAAATCCTACCTCCTACCTCCACGCAGTGACCACTAGGTGTTTTACCAGCAAAACAGCAGGGGAGTGAAGGCTAGCTTTCCGGCTTTAAACGGAAAAACTAGCCAGTCCGGCCCTCATGGTACGCGGTAAAGCAAAGCGCTGATATCGCCTTCTCGGAAAATATCAACGTATCTTCGAACCCAGAATACAGCAACGACTTCAGCAACGTAAAATGGACTACTCTTTTCGAAAGGAGAAATCCCCCGTAATATCACTGGCATCCTTGCACTACAAGAAACGGAATGGCTAGGGAGCGAAGTAAACACACAATCTTTACCATCGGGAAAGAGCGAAAAAGCAGGGAATTCAGGGTCGCCTTTGTCATAAACAACACATTTAGGTAACTGGTAATTAATTTCATACCGATCAATGAACGAATCTACTTAATCCGCTTAGATGAAGATTCTCAATGTGTGGTATATAAACTGCCATGCACCAACGGAGGACAATGCTGATATCATTAAAGACGAATCCTACATTCGACTGGACAGAATATTTGATGGATTGTCCTACAAAGACATCAAAATATTATTGACCGACTTCAATGATAAAATTGGCAAAGAACTGTTCTGAGTCATAATGGGAGGGCAAAGCCGGGATAACGAAACAAACGATAATGGCCAAAGACTAAATTTAAATATCTGAAGACTTCGCCAGCAGCAAAAATTTAATCCTAAACTCCCCTTGCTTCACTCATATGAACACACATAAAATGACATCACCAGACGAGCAATTCAAACATATGAACGTGAGGACTCTACGAGGTGTTAACTGTGACTCGGCTGGAGGGAAATACCGTTCTCGAATAGTGAAAAGCACCCCGAAAGGGATGGGCTTCTAAAATCAATGTGGAAAAGTAGAAAGACGACTCGATGGCTTACATGTCCACAATCAAGGCATATTTCGACGCATTACCTCATGCTGGTCCTGAAGAAAATAGTGACGAAATGTAGCGGAAAATGACCTTGGGCATGCAGAACGGAACGAATGGTTCAATGATGCCCACGTGAAAGCGATTAACAAGAAAAACGAAGCTTACCGATTACTAATCGAAAGACAAACCCGAGTCAGAGAGGGCAAGTATCACAACGTTACGCGACACGCTAAATAGACCTGCAAACGAGAACAGCGAGAGTTCAATAATAATAAAATTTTAACATTTGACGACAGCTTGAAGAAGAACGACCTGCGAGTAGCATTTAGCATAATAAATCAGATGAGGATATGTTTTAAACCTCGAACCAATCTCTACAGAGATCAGAATGGCAATATCAACGGCGAAACAACTCAAATAAAAGCAAGATCGATAACTCTTGAACCCAACGGCGAGACATTTTACACCCTTTTGTCATTCATGCATGGCCCAAACGGAGAACCCAGCCCACATCCCTGAATTTGGACAAAGTAGAGACATCATCATCATCATCAACGGCGCAACAACCGGTATCCAGTCTAGGCCCACCAATTCGATATCCCTAAAAGCTGTCTGGCGTCCTGACCCACGCCATCGCTCCATCTTAGGCAGGGTCTGCCTCGTCTTCTTTTTCTACCATACATATTGCCCTTATAGACTTTCCGGGTGTGATCATCCTCATCCATACGGATTAAGTGACCCGCTCACCGTAACCTATTCAGCCGGATTTTATCCACAACCGGACGGTCATGGTATCGCTCATAGATTTCGTCATTGTGTAGGCTACGGAATCGTCCATCCTCATGTAGGGGGCCGAAAATTCTTCGGAGGATTCTTCTCTCGAACGCGGCCAAGAGTTCGCAATTCTTCTTGATAAGAACCCAAGTTTCCGAGGAATACATGAGGACTGGCAAGATCATCGTCTTGTACAGTAAGAGCTTTGACCCTATGGTGAGACGTTTCGAGCAGAACAGTCTTTGTAAGCTGAAATAAGCTCTGTTGGCTGACAACAACCGTGCGCGGATTTCATCATCGTAGTTGTTATCGGTTGTGATTTTCGACCCTAGATAGGAAAAATTGTCAATGGTCTCAAAGTTGTATTCTCCTATCCTTATTCTTCTTCGTGTTTGTGTTTGACCAGTGCGGTTTGATGTTGTTGGTTGATTTGTCTTCGGTGCTGACGTTGCCACCATATACACCAAAGTAGAGACAGCTTTGTTTAAATCATAAGGCCCCCGAGATCGATGGCATCACAGCCGAGCTCTCAAAGGAAGAGTTCACCAGTCGAATATACAAGCCAATGAGCAGACTCTGGACAACCGACCTGACGATTGGAGGAAAAATGAAATTCGTCCAGTGTATAAAAACGTTATCGTTTGATTTTGCGTAAATTAAAGTATATAAAATAATAATCGAGCTAAAACTCTGTCTGGTATCCACAACATTGCACTGACGAACATAATTTCGAACAGGTAGACCAATTCGTCTACCAAGGAGCCCTACTCTCGAAGGACAGAAACAGAAAATATGAAATCCACAGGTGAATTACTACTGCTCATAAACCATTTTATGCGGTCCTCCTCAAAATGAGATTGAGAAAAGTATGCAGATGCAATAAACTACGCATTTACAAAATATTAATTCATCCCGTGATGCTGTATGCATGCCAGACATAGACCTTCACGCAAATATAGGAAGAGCATATAAAGCATATAAGACTTTTCTACCAAAGAAATCGATTTCGAGACAAAAGTCCACCGAAAGATTTTCGGAGCCGTAAAAAAAGGAGATGCCTGTCGAATCAGATAGAATCATGAATTGTATGAATTATTTGACGACTCACAAGCACCGACACTAGTTGAAATCCGGAAATTGCAATGGACTATCACATCGGACGAATACACGAGGGAAGGATCCCGAAACGAGTGCTGAAAGGCAGAACCGATGGTAGTCGACCAAAAAGGAAATCCAAGTAAACATTGGAAGGACTCAATAAACGCAGATTGCAGATTAATTCTAAGATTTTCTAACCGGAGCACGTGATCTTTGCGTCCAGATAATTGGAGCCGATACACCCGGGAGACCAAGGCTCGATTTGGACTGTAGTGCCATCGAAGACGCAAATGCTTCGGTGTCGCCTAAAACAGTGTATTTAATCAAACTGTTTCTTCTTTAAAAAAATCACTACACTTAAAATGAAAAAGGAATGAAAACAGGCAAATAAATTTAAATATCTGAAACGAAACAAAACCGATTCCAGATTCTTTAAATTTGTGTGACTAAATAAATAATAAATAAATAAATAAAAGACTGAACCGAGAAACTCTCAAAAAGTGTTAATCATAATCATATATCATAATCATATATAAAATTTACATAATTTACAAACTTAAGATTTGATATGAATAAGGATTCGCTGAATATTTCCATTTTACCTTATATTTTATTTATAACATAATTTCATTTTATGTTTCAGGATTGACAAGTTCTAAACCTCTACAAAAGACTTAAGCGAGCAGCGCGCAATTACTTGCAACGGAAACGTTTATATCGTATATAACATTTATTAATTTCTATAATTTTACGATAATTTACCTCCACCTTTCATTAGTAAAGAAATAGTGTTTTCCATTAAGTATCGCGATCATTGCAATCCGCCGCTTCTCATTGAACTTCGACATTGCGTCGTCTTCCGATATTTCATCGTTTATTGCACCACAATTGTCTTCCCTATATAAATTTACTAAATAATGTTCTGCGACACCTTCGCAACTGAGCATAGTAAAAACGGCATTCACCTCTAGCCTCAGAGCTCTCTGGTATACCTGCTAGAACAGCAGGTGGAAGCATTACATTCAAATAATTACACGAGCATTAGTTCTAAGGTGAAGAGTATTCAAAGTATCGCATTCGACGAGGACATTATTACGTCATCTGATTTTTTTTAATTTGCGGCTTCTAAACGATTCGCCCGACCGCAAAGATAATAGATTCTGGAGAATGTTGGTTGGATCATCGTGGGATGATTGTTTATGCTGCAGTCATTATAGCTACCATAATATCACCATTAAGAACTAATCGTAGTGCACCAGATATTAAGCTCTTCTTTCTGAACGAGATTTTTATGATGATGCAGGTTTTCTGCTAAACATAGTCTGCTTCTTTCGGCGTAATGACTCCCAAAGGGCAAAAAAGCAAGATTAAGTTGAGAGCGTCGCCTTTTTATTGTGTATATATTTTTCATTATTTATATACCAGAATAAATGGAAACAGACCCTCCCGATTTTTTTTTTCGTGAAGAAAACGAATAACTTCTCCGAATGTTGTCATGTCATTTGGCCACCAGCCACGTATTTTAAAGAGCTTAATGAAATAAGCGTGACAGTTATTCAGCTTAAAAAGAAATTAATCTAATCAATTATTTTAGCCCTTTTATTGCTTCCCGTGCTGTACAACACAGTGAGCTATCGTTTAAAACTCTTTATTGGACAATAAAACTCAAAAGATAGCCTAAACCGGGCTGAATAATTGGTTTGCATGGAGCCGATTAACGATATTCAAAAGGCTCCATGACTAAGGAAAGGAAGAAATTCATCCGCCAAGGAGAGGCTTTAAAGATTTCGAAAGTTGCGAGAGGGTAATGACGGGAACCTACTGCAGAATAATTCCGATCATCGCATATTTCGTGAAAATCACTTGGAATATCACATTCCCATAGGCTTTTTCATAAAGGTGTGGATCTACCATTGATATTATAATGGCATTTATGTAAGTTAAATAAATATAATCAGGTGAGAATTAACACTGAAGTCATCCACAACACAGCCCTCAATAACACCTATAAGAGGGAAATGCTGCATACTGAGTAATGTTCCATTCTCAAAGAATGCGGGCACGCGCGAAGACTTATCATGACCTCCGTCGAGCGAAGAAGCGACTTCACAGACGGAAAAAGGAAGCCTGGGAGAATCAACAGGTCTGCGAACTCGAAAAGTGCACGGAGCAGCCGCACCAGGCGCGCAAGTTTTACCAACAAGCCAGCAGGATGAAGCCTTACACACCTTGATGTTCATCCTGTCGAGATAAAGCGGGAAATCTGATTTCCAACAGAATGGGCATATTGAACCGATAGGTTGAGTACTTTCATGAACCCCTGAACAACCAGAACATCGGCGAGTTGGTGGTCCTGCCAACTGAAGACGACGGACAAATACTACCACCACCAAGTATAGAAGAAACAGTCCGTGCAATCTATCGACTTAAAAATCATAAGTCGCCAGGAGCCGATGAATTAAAGCCGAATTGGTTAAATATGGAGGCGACCAATTACACCAAGTAGTTCATCAACTTGTGCTCAAGTGGTGGGACAGCGAATCAATGCCTGACGATTGGCAAAGAGGCATTATCTATCTCATATATAAAAAGGGAGATATCAAACAGTGCAGCAATTATAGAGGTATCACGTTGCTCAGTACCATCTATAAGATATTCTCCTCTATCTTGCTAGGTCAGATAAACCCATATGCTCAGAACATCAATGGCCCATACCAAATAGGCTTCACTCCAGGCAAATCAGCAACAGATCAGATTTTCTCTCTCCGGCAAGCGATGGAAAAACTGTTGGAATATGGACAACTTTAAAGCCGCCTATGATAGCATAGCCAGGGTAAAACTGTACACGGCCATGAGAGAATTCGATATCCCGACGAAATTAATAAGACTGACTAGGCTGACCCTGACCAATATGCGTGGCCATATAAAAACAGCGAGATCACTCTCAAGCCCATTCGACATCAACAACGGTCTTCGACAAGGAGATGCCCTATCATGCGTCCTCTTTAACCTAGCCCTGGAGAAAGTGACCCGTGATGTTAAGGTAAATGCAAGAGGTACGATCCTCTTTAAGTCCACCCAACTACCTCGCCTATGCTGACGATATCGACATCATGGGAAGAACCACCCGAGACGTACAAACTTAAGGCATTCATCCAGATCGAGCAGGCGGTGCGAGATCTTGGGCTACACATCAATGAAGCCAAGACAAAATATATGGTGGTAACGTCAGCACCAAAAACTAACCAACCAACAACGTTAAATCGCACTGGTCAAACAAAAAGAATAAAGAGAGGAGAATACAACTTTGAGACCGTAGATCATTTCTCCTATCTAGGGTCGAAAATCACAACCGAAATCCGCGCACGGTTATTGTCAGCCAACAGAGTCTATTTCAGCTTACAAAGATTGTTCCGCTCGAAATGTTTCTCCGTAGCGTTAAAGCTCTTACTGTACAAGACTATGATCTTGCCAGTCCTCATGTATTCCTCGGAAACTTGGGTTTTTAGCAAGAAAAATTGCGAACTCTTGGCCGCGTTCGAGAGAAGAATCCTCCGAAGAATTTTCGGCCCCCTACATGAGGATGGACAATTCCGTTGCCTACACAATGACAAAATCTATGAGCGATATCATGACCGTCCAGTTGTGGATAAAATCCGGCTGAATAGGTTACGGTGGGCGGGTCACTTAATCCGTATCGATGAGAATGATCCCACCCGGAAAGTCTATAAGGGCAATATCTATGGTAGAAAAAAACCCTGCCTAAGATGGAGCGATGGCGTAGGTCACCACGCCAGACAGCTTTTAGAGATATCGAATTATTGGACCTCGGCGCAAAACCGGGATGTCTCGAGTTATGGCAGGCCTAGACCGGATATCGGTTGTTGCGCCGTTGAATATAGATACACCCGTAGAAACCAAGGCGAGCATTAAAACTATTTTACTACTGGAATCAAACCCCAAAAGTTGGAAGTAGAGGTCTATATGGTAAACAGATTAATAATAGTAGATCGTTATTGAGAGTTTTGGTAAACAATCGGTTGTGTGAGTGTTTTGACAATCAATATCAAAGTGGGCTTGGTATAAATGATAGAAATTATGATCCCAGCATTCCGGCAAAAGAGGAAACAATAATGGTGCAAATCCCCCTTCAGAACGGTGAGGAATGCAAATTGCGATTCACCCCTAGAAACTGAACAAGCAACTGTGCCAAAGAAAGGGGCGGGCTATAATCAGCCGCTATGATAAGAAACCACTGATATTTGAGGCAACAAGCACCTTGCTAAGCTTGTTATCCACCCATTAAATCAAAGTGTTGCCTGTTTTCCCAAAAAGGTGACTGAAAAACACATCAATTCGTAAAATCCAACAAATTTCGATATTCCCTAATGCTGCGGTGGTATTATCCTTATCGCCTCGTATAAAGACGTACTTTATTATTGCTGATTTGGGTATTGAAAAGCGTGAAGATTGATTGATGATTGATTGGAATCTGTTGTCGACTTATGATTAAGATATCGAGGATCCCCCGAAATTGTCCCCTTTTTCCAGTTTAAACTAGAATTTCAAGGGATATGAGTTTGACATGTTGGGCCTGAGCGAAATAGCACCCACACCCTTCAGGAATGGGGCTGAAAATTATTGAAAATACAACCTAAAAAATCGAACATTGAAAGATGGTATCCACGGTAACTGCAAGTCAGTAGAGCTGCTGAAATATCTAAAGAGCGAATATCCTCAACTACCTCAAGAGCTGCCGAAATATGAGAAAAATAAAACTCACGCCGAACCGGATTAGAGCTTCTACTTCAAGAACTGAAACATCAGAGAAACGAGACGAAATTTCACCTCAAGAGTTGCCGAAACACCTCAACAACATGGTATATGAATTTCAGATCTTCGAACAAAAGCGTCTACTTTCAGAGGTGCTGCAATTCCCCAAGAGCAAGACATATAACGTGAAGCTAAACGCTCACGACAGGCTCAATCAAGATTAGGAATCGATCCCAAAAAAGTAGCATTAAATTATAATAAAGGCTACGATCACAAAAGGCATCAAAATAGCCTCACTAATCTAATGACTACATTATGCTTGTATTATCGCTTTGAAGTTTCAGTAAGAAATGCGTGGTATGTATTGTCCCATTGGCAAGGTCAACTTTCACCACTGACTAAGTCACCAGTTTTTTAGAATATTTGGAAAGACAATACTTACCATCAAATGGCATCGTTTGAAGTAACGAATATTGCAATTACCATATTTTACAATGTTGGTCAATCCAAACGATGCCATTTCAAAGTAAGCATTATCTTTCCACAATCACATTCAAAGTGAAAAGACAAGGGTATCATTGGACTGGTACAGTTCTTCGAGTACCTGAGTATCGCAATTTTTGCAAATATACACGGGCAAAACTAAATCTTTCGGGTTCAGCTAGTAACTTTATAATCAAATTTATTAAACGACCTCGAAAAGTGGGCCTTATTCGAATCATTAGAATAAGTCAGGAAGGGGATCAATACGAACGGAGTACAACCATGCGCCGTACGAACCTACAATGGGAAGGAATGGGCCAAGTCCAAATATCTGGAATGGTATTCGCTAAAAAGTTAAGGAACGACAGCTAACGGTAAAACGAAGCAGACTAGGATGACAAAATGCCGAACTAATTCTGCCAGCAAAGAGTGCACATCATTGCTAGGATATTAGTCTCTGGGCGCGGTCGGTGAACCGAGACAGAGGGAAATTGGAAGCTAAACCCGTCAGGTATGAAAAGTTTTGTGTATTAATTATATAAGCTTACAAGAACCCTTGTCACATCTCTACCTAGTTCGTAATGTTTATGCATTTAGTTTATCAGATAATCCCCTTGAATATGATCCTGACATACAAACTCTTCGAATGCAATAAATTTGCACAAAAATTACAACTTTGAACTAGTGTAACTCTATTAATAATAGTGCGCTTTCCACCAAACCTGGTAGGAGCGCTCTCTATAATAAAGTATTTTATACTACGAAACTTGATGATTCTAGGGTAAACTAAAGGGGGGAGGGGTTCCTAGTCAATTTCTAAGAAGCCTACTTACAATAAATATGTAATATACTATTATTTACTTTATTTAAACAGGTACCTTTATAGAGAGGTATAGAGAGAGAGAGTATTTTGAAGCCTAGATACCATACATATGGACCACCATATTTTTTTCAGATATTTGGGTTCAGTAGTTCCTGAGAGCAGCCTCTTCAAGTAACTGACCCTTTTCGAACCCTCGCACCCTCCCTCCCTTCTCCCTTTGCAAGAAATGTTAAAACTAATATCCATGTCGAAAAGTAATCAGGGCCTTTCATTCGAAACCCCCCTTTTGCATTATGGAGACCCCCCCCTTAAATTCACAGTGGAACTATATACTATACTCACGGCATGCAATTGGATCCGTAGGTCCTTCTACCAAATTTCGTGTCAATAAGGGTAACGGTTTCTAAGGTAATAGGTGTGACAGACAAATGGACAGTAAACCGATTTTAATAAGGTTTTGTTTTACACGAAAGATCTAATTTCATTATCTGGACAATTAAAGTTAAAATTATGTACATTGCTATAGCAACAATATCGAGCATAATAGTGCAAAGTGTAATGGAAACCTTACTATTATTAACAAAATTATCGTCATAATTTTATGTCGTCTATCCCTCTATTCATCTTTTTTTAAGAAGTGACAATTTTCTAAAGGCGCTGACGTGGATACGCTCGTGTATGGGATTTTTACCCATAAAGCCAACCCCGACACATCCTACCCGGTGAAACTACCGTAAGATATTATATCATAGGGAGAAATTACGTCACTCTAGCTTTTCTCCTGCCTCTATTCACAGCGCTAATAACCGCGGCTTCCAAGTCTACTCCGTCTTTTACAGTTTGCTCTGAGTAGTGCCTGATACGCTAGCATACTTCGCCGACTGTATGTCTGGTGTCAGCAACTCTTGCAAAATTTCGTTCTTCTTCTGCGAATCTTTGAGAGTGGAAGAACACATAATCTGGATCTTCTTGTACTCCGTCGCAGTTTAGACAATCACTTTGACGTGTCCTGTAAATCTGTATAGCGGGTATATCCGCCATGTTCCATGAGAAACTGGGTGCGATTATAGTTTATCTTCCCATGATGTCTATGCTTTGATGGTAGCGATCAGCCTGTGTGTGGACCGACTATTTGCCAAGCGCTTCCGACAATCTTGCAACCTATTTATAAATCTCTCCCTTTCGGCGTTAAAGACGATAAAGGAGAGAGAGTCTTCACATTGTATATGTCCGCCATCTTATCTGCCAAGAAATGAATTAAAATCATTCCTGAAATGGCGAACGCCTCATCATCTGAGACAGTCCTAAAAATAGAACACTCCCTTAGGGCTGTCCTTCTGTAGGCTGCAGGTTAAATGAGAAATGCAGTGCATTTCCCCAAACTGGGGCCGCATAGAGCAAGATCGAGCTTACCACCCCGACTATAAGCAGCTTCCTATTATCCCGATCTTGTATAAGGGACTGTAATAGCTGTCACCGTGCGCCTTATGGCTTGTTTCACATTGTGTCTATCCTCGATAAACTCCGAGAACTTAACTACTTTTCTCCAGGCTGAGTGAAAGGTAATTCCTCCGGACCTGGGCTCTGCTCTCTGTGAGTCCCAGCCGGATTATTCCTTTTCTACAGTCGTTCGCCCTTAGCATTTATTGACTTTCCCTGTGCTTTATCTTTCGCAGTCTTTGGAAAAGATCTTAGAGCTGACAAGATTCTTCTTCCCTTGTTTCTGAAGTACGCCCTGCTGCCAGTGGATGTTGTTACCATTTCGTGCAACGATCTTCTTTCAGCTCATCTTCTTCGATTTTGTTATTTGTTTTGTCGATAAGTTTCTTGAAACCTTTTTCTAAAACATTAAACCAGTTGCAGCATTAGGTCCCACGGTGGCCAAGTTATGCTCCACCGAGACAAAATGTTCGTTTGCTCACCCCCAATAGCAGCCACTGCACCGTGATTTTACTCCACTCGTCATCCATGGTGGTCTTATATTCGAAGCATTCTTCCCATAGCCGCTTTTGTCCATCTGTTCGTCTGTCCGCCTCATACACTCAAAAGGAGGATGCGCAATTTTTCTCACTGCATATAACCATGTGCGTATGTAATATCTCATTGTGGTATCTGAATATGACATCTAGTCCTTAAAATATTCTTTTTTTCGATATCTACTCAAATAAAGTTAATTATCTTATAATATATTACTTTATTTTGGCGGCCAAAGGGTAGTATAGGTTCCAGGGCGAAACGTGGATTGTTGCCCACGATGGAGCATAAAACTTAGGAAATGCCTGCTGAATCAACACCAACAGCTCTACTACCAAACCCTATCTCCAACTCCACGTGGTGACCGCTGGGAGCTCTTTCTTAACGAAAAGCTGCAGACGGAGAAGGATGAAGGCGAGTCTTCCGCGCCTAAAAACGGGACAAACTGTACGAACTGGTCCTCCAGGTAGGGCGGACAACCGACACGGAAACCCGATGTTACGAAGCGACGAAAGGAGCCTCGGACAGGATGGACTTTACAACGACGAACCCGGCAACGACAACGGATTAACGATTTGCACATTTTCTCATGGAACGTGCGCTCCCTGTACAGTGATAAAGCTAATGAGCAGCCAGCCGATACCCTGTCCCAATATTGGGCTGATATAACAGCGTTACAAGAGATGCGATGAACAGGGACCGGTTTCCTGGAGAAAAACCGCTACACCATATATTATAGCGGTCATCTGGTAAACCATGTGCTCGGAGTAGGTTTCTTAGTCAGCCAAAAAATGAAATCTGCTGTCATCGGCTTTGAAAACATAAGCGAACGGCTATGCACTCTGCGTTTGCGAGGCAAGTTTAGAAATATAAGCCTCATTAACATTCACACCCATACAGAGGAGACTTCAGAGTCGGAGATGGATACCTTCTACGAGGCAGTAGAACGAACCCTTGAAGCCTGTCCCAGATATGATATTAAAATCATACTTGGGGATTTTAACAGCTAAGTAGGGAAGAAGCCCGTATTCAGGCGATACGTTGGCTCCCATAGCTTACACGAAAAAACAAATGATAACGGACTGCGGATTATTCAATTAGCAGGGTCACATGAAATGGTTGTTGGAAGTACCTGGTTTGCACGGAAAGCGGTCCACAAACATACGTGGACCTCTCCAGACGGAACCAAATTAACCACGTGTTGATCGAACGCCGCCACCTCTCAGCATTGATGGATGTCAGATCATAAAGGGGACCTATATAGACTCGGATAACTATCTCGTTGGCATGGTGCTCCGAGCTCGAATAACAATACCACCTAGAATCCCCGCTGACAATCAGGTGAGAGTGAACACTGAAGCCATCCACACCACAGTCCTCCGTGACACCTATAAGAGGGAAATGAATGCCGCAATAATCGCAGTCAACAGAGGACTTGGAGATGAAGCATCAACAAATGATCTTCACATTCACCTCAAGAACGTTATCATGGATACGGCTACAAACATACAAGGAGTCGGAACGGCTGGTTTGACGACGAATGTAAGCTGGCAACGGAACGGAAGAATGCCGCATACCGAGTAATGTTGCATTCTCAAAGAACGCGGACACGCGCAGAGACTTATCACGAACCCCGTCGAGCGGAGAAGCGACTTCACCGACAGAAAAAGGAAGCCTGGGATAACCAACAAGTCTGTGAACTAGACAAATACAGGGAGCAACCGCACCAGGCGCGGAAGTTTTACCAACAAGTCAGTAGGATGAAGCCTTATACACCTCGATGCTCATCCTGCTGAGACAAAGAGGGAAATCTGATTTCCGACAGAATGGACATTTTGGAGCGATGGGTTGAGTACTTTCATGAGCCACTGAACCACCAGAACATCGGCGAGTTGGAGGTCCCGCCAGCTGAAGACGGCGGACAAATATTGCCACCACCAAGTTTAGGAGAAACAATCCGTGCAATTCATCGGCTTAAAAATCATAAGTCGCCAGGAGCCGATGATATCAACTAACTGAGTGCGCATTTTAAAAAAGGAAGTTATGCTGCCGCACCCTGTACAAGACAATTATCTTGCCAGTCCTCATGTATTCCTCGGAGACTTGGGTTCTTATCAAGAAGAATTGCGAACTCTTGGCCTCGTTCGAGAGAAGAATCCTCCGAAGAATTTTTGGCCCCCTACATGAGGATGGACGATTCCGTAGCCTACACAATAACGAAATCTATGAGCGATATCATGACCGCCCGGTTGTGGATAAAATCCGGCTCAATAGGTTACGGTGGGCGGGTCACTTAATCTGTATGGATGAGAATGATCCCACCAGGAAAGTCTATAAGGGCAATATCTGTGGTAGAAAAAGAAGACGAGGCAGACCCTGCTTAAGATGGAGCGAAGGCGTAGGTCAGGACGCCAGACAGCTTTTAGGGATATCGAATTGGTGGACCTCGGCGCAAAACCGGGATGGAGTTCCTTATTAAGGCAGGCCTAGACCGGATACCGGTTGTTGTGCCGTTGATGATGATGATGATGATGATGATCATTTTGAACATTTGCTGGAAATCACCTTAAGTTCATCCTAGAACCATAACACATATAATAATAATATACTATAGGTCATAATATGAAAGACAATACCAGAAAGTTTGGTCGAAATCATATTATTATTAACATAATTGTAATAGGCGAAAGTTGCCTCTTTCGGGTGAAATTATACCTCTCCTAAGCCATAAAATGCCATCATCACATTGACGTGAAAAGTCGGACATACCTAATCCATATACACGGCGAGCACAAATGAATGATTCCTCCATTAAAAATCCACAAAAGCTTTCATATCTGAAACATGAACTTTCGAATTCCGAATTATTTAAAATTGTTTTTTGGAGGAAGTGTTTCAATTAAGCTAAGATGTAAACTGTAAAAAGATTTCTCACAGTATTGTATAATTGATCAAATATTTATTTATAAAATCCCTAAAGTCGTATGATTATTTAAAGCCCAAGAATATTTGGTGGAGGTTAGTGTTTCCAAAACCTACTTTACCATTAATGGTTGATGCTATATTGATCTGTTATTTCTAAATCTCACTTTTTCTGCGCAAAAACAAAATCTTCAAATTCAAATAATCTCTTATGCCCGGTGACAGATCCTACCTTTATTTTCACAGTATTCATTGTGTTGTATATTTTATTAACATTTGGATTTTATGAACAGATCCACATATCGTAAATTGTTGGGACTGCCCAATAGGTTTTAGACTTTTAGGAAATTCCCAAGGCACTTGAATTATTAATATTTTCTTTCTTGAGGATCCTTTGGTACTAATGTCGAAACTAATATTTGCTTTTTGAGTGAATGGGGACCCTTGCGTAGGGGGTTAAGTTCAACGTGCAGCAATGCAATTCACCCCATTTGTGGGTATTTATAGTTCCCACCATTCAACGTGGCATTTCGTGTCAATTGGTACAGTATTTGTGGGAAAATTGCGAGCGACAGACAGACAGACAATGAACCGATTTCAATAAGGTTTCATTTTCAACAGGAGAAACAGACCAAACTTGTAATTTGAGATTGCAAACGTCGCTATGAAAAGGAGAGGGCTACCTTTTATATCATACTTCATTGGTGGCTGCATACTACGGACCAACAGACCTAGGATAGGTCAGGAAAGAATGTAGGACCGTTGATACCCGATGTTAGATATGTTAGTTCCCTCATAAAAGCAGAAGCTTATCGTGTACGGCAAATGTTTTCAACCAGAAACTATATTCATCAATCGTGTAATTACCTTCAGAATAACTAAAGATTATAGTCCCTAAGTTACCACACTGGAAGGAAGCATAAATGTCTATATGCGTCAAGAAACACATACCAGGGCAAGGATAGAAACAATCTGTCTTCCGAAAGCCGTGGCACAAAGCTATGCAGAACATTCAGAAGCAAAATGGGGGTCAAAAGGAAATTATTCTCGATCGAGGTGAATGAATAGCAACTGCCGGCAATCGATAATATTGGCAATTGGTAATATCCCAAGGGCAAATCGAAGAATGATATTTTTGGGGATACATCTAGTGGAAACCTTAACATAATTCCACAAGGAATCGCCTATATAATGAGGCTGAAAAAAAAGTGGAGGAGCTGAACGCTTTCGACCTAGATCTCCTAAGGTTCACACCGAACAGTGAGTTGCATACGAAAACAATACCAGAAGATGATACTCTGGCAAGTGAAGAAGATTTAAAACTTTAATGGAGCGAAGAGGCAGGCTTAAGTTATCGCAAGTTACCCAAAAGCGGAATCTGCAGTAATTGAAAGACTATTTTCCAGAAAAGACGTTGCAGTAGTGCTGATTCAACAAATCTTATACAAGTCCACAGGTAATTTGAGGTGCCTCTTGCAAAAAACCAAAAGCTTAATACAAGCTTCTAGTTTTATTTTATATTATAGAAATCAATTGAAAATATATACATATGTTTTTCGGGATTTCTGACTAAATATTCGACAGCGATTCAAGCTTCATTCGAACCTGGCGCTACTTTCTAGGAGACGACTTTTAGATCTTCGGTAGCAAGTAAAAAACTGGGACAGTATTGCAGGAAGAAAATACTAGTGATTGTGATGTGAATGTGCCCAACTACATTCGGTGAAGCAAATGCGCGAACCGTAGATTTGAGTATCTTCTCGAATTTGCGGCGGACCTACCAGGCACCCGAGGAGAGCACGGCCGGCCATGAGACCGGTTAGAAAGAGCGGGACTACTTCACACTAAATAATCGTATGATGTAGGCCATCCCTGCTCGTGATGACAGATATAAAAAGTTTTAAATTAATAATGTCTTCAATTCTTGTCAAAGCATTTAAAATAGTTTTTTTCTAATAATTGAAATTCTTCAAAAGATTTTTAATGATGTTATTTGAATAATTTATAAAGTAAACATAAATGTTACAAGTGGTGACTCTCACTTGCTCATCACAGACAAGGGAATGCAATTCTCTTTTCAGAACTTGGAAAGCAGCGATTATGGCGCGCGACGAACCGTCATGCCTTTCATTCAGCCAAACCTCTCCGTACAGCCGTCCGCAAAGAGTTAACTGGCCTCTGAGTTAATGTACGGAAAGAAACTTCGACTCCCTGGCGACCTAGTCCTCGACAGAAAAGACGGCTTTAGAGAGACCGGATTGCTGCGTCCATTACAAGAACCCGTTTTCTGATTAAAGCCACCTCTGACATCTCATCACACACAACCGGCGATCCACACCCCTGGGGAACTCTAAGTTTGTACCCACGTTCTCGTGAGAACTGATGCCCTGCCGAAGCCGCTGCAGCCGCCATACGAGGACCTCTAGAGAATCCTCGAGTGTGGGGAGTAATCGTTCAGTCTGAACGTCGGTGGTAAGAGGACCTCCTTGAACATGCTGAAGCTTTTCTTCCAGGGAGCAGACAGCACTGGAATGAAGCAAGAGCGCCAAGTTTGTTTTGACGTCAGTCAGTCGACCGCAGCCGAGTAGTCTCGCCAACGGGTTCTCTTGGCGAAAACTCTAAGTTTTAGCAGGGGGTGGAGTGCAATAGCAGAGCGATACCAGGCACCCGGAAAGAGTGCGGCCGGCCGCGAGGCGGTTAGAAACAGCGAGACTACTTTACATTCATTGACCCTGTGGAGTGCAGATCGGCATTCGAGGGGCAAAACCTACGAAAAATGTTTGGTCCCTACTAGAAGATGAAGTGACCTACGTAATGAAGAAATCAATGAACGGCCATTCGGCTGTTGATAAATCCGGCTTAATACACATGGAAGAAGATAATCTATGGTGGAAAGCCTGTAGGAGCAATATCGGTGGCCCAAAAAAAGACTTGGCAGACCCTACCTCAGATGAGGCAGTTACTTGGGCCAGACCGCCACTCAAGTGGGAGGTCTGTCGAATTGGGGCACCTCAGTGCAAAACCGGAGTTTGGAGTTAGAGTTTCTTACTAACGCAGACCAAGACCATACAACAATTATTCCGCTATTGGTGGGAATAATAATTGGTTTAAGGTTACGGTGATAATACTTACTTGTAGGATACCCTTTGCGATAGGGTCGAACTGGGACTAAAAGTCAGCCTTGATGGCTACACCCACGAATTGAATAAGAAACAAATATCAAATACTTTGGAACTACTGTAGATCAAAAACTATTCTAGATTACGCACGTAAGTAGCGTATATAGGAAAGTTGTAAAAACTTTTAAGATTTGCAGATCTATAGTAGAAAAAAAATTATGTAGCATCTGAAGAATAGTCGATATATATTGCAAAAAAATACGATCAACGATGACCTGTGAACCAGTAACTGCAGTGAACGAAATGGATCCCAGCACAATAGTCAAGAAGCTATACAAACTCCAAATACTTTCTTATGTTAGTATCACTAGTGCTATTAGAACTTGCCCAACAGCATCATTAGAGGGTTGGCTCCTTTTCTCATCCACGTAGAGAAGCAAACCAGGAGGGCAATGTACAGGATGCCCACAACTATCAGCACAACTGGCAGTTGGCAGAAGTAGATCGACATTTTTTCCCAGGAGATATCCCTAAATATCGAGAGACACTATGACAATGAAGTTTCGTTTCAGATATGAAACATGAATGAACAGTAGCATTGATTTGGAGATTCTGGTGCAGACCTTTTGCTTAAAAGAGACAATGATAGCCTGGTATGCCAATGGATATAGACGAGAAAACAAAACCAGGAATTTTAGGACCAATAAGAGCTTATGGTTGGAAACACCAACATTTTCAAAGTGGAAATATTCGCCATAAATGGTGTGTTTACTTCCATCTCTATAGAAAGGAGTACATTGCAATTTTATCTGACATCCGGACGACCACAAAGGCTAGCAAATTCGACCAAAATTTATCTTGATAAACTGAATACGTTCTACCACTACAGTAAGGTCTTGATACTTTGGTATCTAGGTTAGATTAAGTAACAAGTCGGAATACCGGAAGCTGGTGCTTTGAATATAAAAATTTTGTGTTCTATGTACATTTTCCGATTCGTAGAAGACTAAAAATCCATAAATGTGCATATGTCTGCCTCGAGTAATTGATATTGGCATATAAATAAATAAAAAATTAAAACTAAAGGTGTGATATTAACGATTTGATATGTGATGATGACTTCATACACGTTTAGAATACACTAAATTCACATAAAATGTAAGAATTTCACCTTATATAATTTTGTTAATAATAGTTGGATTTCCTTCAAACCTTCCAAAATTATACCTTATGTTATCCCTTATACCAATGGCAATGTATGAACTTAAGGAGGGTTTTCGGCAAAATATAGTATTATTAACTTTATTTGTGTAGATTTCGGAAGGAGATGTAATTTGAGGCCTAGACTTCGTTTAGATACACCACTATGATTTCTATCGGATTTTTCGATTAGATAGGTTTTGCGAACGAGACCTATTACATTTTTGAGGGTTCATACTTTGGGCTTTCACTCCCTTACATTTCATCTGATGTCTAATATGGGACCAATTCCGAAAAGTACTAATTAAGCCCTTTCATATCATACCCCACATGGCCATATTCTGTGAAAAAGAAATCTTGCGACCTCCCGTACGATAGACTTGTGCTCTAACCACTCAGCTATCCGGACAGGTTGGTTATAATCGTGAACCCAATCTTCCCCTAATTTGGGAAAACTCACTAAGTAGCATACTTCCTCGTCCTTGGAGAAATGGTTAGCAGACGAAGTCGCGCAAATCTATATCAGCGTCGAAAGGGGGAGATCATCAAGTAAAAAAATAAAAAAAAAATATACCAATAGTTTCAACGTAACACATAGTTTCTTTCGTGGTATATTGCATACCAGTGGGTGAGAAGAAATTTAAAGGGGTTTTAGAGTGTCTTCTTTAAAAAAAAAACCGTTTCCTTTTAAATGATTGTCCGAAGAACGGAACAAATAAAAATCTGAAGGGGCAAGGCCGTGAGACAATCCGTACTTTCATCGCCTTGGTTAAAGCAACTACTGCGAGTCTAACTCCATAATTGTTTTCTGAGTGAGTAGCACTGCACTGAGGATCAGAGTTGCCAGTGTTAAATATGACTCTATTCACCATAAATGGACGTTCTAGCTGGACATAGTGTACTTTTACTATCGGGGTTTTGTTGCGTGGTACCATTTCCCAGTGAATAATCCTTCAAATATCCCACCAAACACACAATAAGACCTTACGAGGGTGGAATCCTGGTCTATATGCTACGTTTATCATTGTTGCAAAGAAGTCACTTCTAACCTCGAATGACTAAATAGGCAGAAAACCTTCTAATTTTTGTCTATTCAGGTGTGAATCGCAATTTCTCAGGCATTCTTCTTTGCTAGTAAACTCGTGGGGAATCCGGGAATAAAATTGCACAGCGTAACCCAGAGATCAAATTCTTCTTTCTATGGTAGCGCGGTATACGTCGCGCCTCTCTGATACTTGGGCAGCAATTAATTTATGCTCCCCGTCAATGTCACTTAAATTCTTCATGTTTAAGACTTGAGAAATCTGAAAAAAAACTTATGCACACCCTCAATAACAGCTATTGTTATGGGGTAGATAAAAAAATACCATGGGCCCTCAGGTTGACTTATCCAGTACAATGCCATTTAAAAATGTCTGCCAATTTTAAACTTGGCACTACAATTTTTTTAACGTTTTAAATGATTAGTATAATATATTAGAGCGAACTGGTAAAAACCCAGGCCCAGGACCCTTGGTCACCTTTGAGGCATTCAGCCTAAAAACAAATCTTGGGCTTTGCTTCACTTAAGCATTGCAATTGAAATCGTTAACCTCGATGCTTTGCTTACCAATTTGCGAAGTGATAATTCCATAATATGCCAAGATTACACCAATAAAACCGATGTATTAGGTTTCATGAAACCGCACAAATTAATAACTTACAAGCCACATGAACATCAATTCCCACAATTTAAACACATGACGGTCAAATGCATATCGTGTTCTTTAATTGAAGAGACATTTCAGATACATCCATAAACTTTCCAGTCATTATGCAACGTTCTCGATCAGTTAATGCCGACTTATGCAAATTCTCTTGATTAAAGTCTTGCACCTCTTCTTGCAGAAATTTCTTTGCTCATCAGCCTTCAACGCCGATCTGGTACGGTGTTAAGTCCAAATGCCAACCAGAATGTGAATGTCGATGGATAAGATATTCTCGGACTTGGAATGATCTATCTATCTTCTTACTTACGGTATGGGTCGCAACAAGGTGACATGGGTCTTCGTGCCCACGACTGTGGAAAGGTTGATTACATATCAAGTGATAGATGACCGCTAAAAGTGATATCTCTTGGTAAGTTTAAATGTCACTTTCATTACAGGCGATCGAATGTTATTGTTACTTCATACTTGGGTGAAAGCCATGATGAATTAACATGTGGTCAATAGGATCATTTAATGGAACCCAATTCTGTAGTTAATCGAATCATAATCGGGTAACTCCGTGCTTGCTCTGGTGTACTATCTGCTCAAGTGGATTAAGGGTCTTAAGTCACCAGAGGAAAGTTACGCTTTTGAAAGGGTCAAATAACTTTGAACAGTTGTTGAGGTAACGAACAATAATTGGCTTATTCTTTAGTGAAAGTTACATACTTACACTTTGATTTCAATGTACTAATGGATGATATCAGAAAAACTCTCGCGTAACCCCTGTTTGGGAAAAGCAGTATTGGCTGATTGGGATTGGTAGTTAGACCATAGCTTAATTAAATCTTGATAAATATTATATGAGTCTCCACAGTCAGGATGACAGTTAATCTAACTCCGTATTGGGTAGAATGCTTAAGGGGGTCATCCCGTGTGAAGGCCGTTTTTTCTTCTCTTTCTTTAGAAATTTTTTGTGAAGAACTGGGCAAACATACAAATACAAACTTTTCACCATAGATTTATTAATATCTTGAGTGTGCATAGTAATTTTTCCACCCTGATCACATAGTTCGTTATTGAAATACATGCTATTTATACACCCATCTCAAAAAAAGTTATTTTTCTGCTGCTACGCTAGAGAGCGATGCGACCATCTTAAAGAAAAAAGTAAACGGCATTTCAACGTACAGGCTTAACTACAGTCTACAAACTAGGATTATTAAAAACTATTAAAAGCTAAATTTTTGGTGCCGTGTTAAACTTTTTTTGTGAATTTTGGTGTTTTTACGGCTTCTTCAATGAATAAAAAAAAACTACTGACTGATTCGCAATTATCCTAGTTTGCGGACCGGAAAAATATTTTCTGAATAAGTGGTGAAAATGTCAAAGAATTTCGTTGGCTAGGTGTTGGGCTATGGTGGCAGCCGATTTTCAACATGCAGTTTCGAGAAAAACACACACAGTGCAGCAATTATAGAGGTATCACGTTGCTGAGTACTATCTATAAGATATTTTCAGCTATCTTGCTAGGCCGGATAGCCGCATACGCTCAGAACATCATTGGCCCATACCAAAGAGGCTTCACTCCAGGCAAATCAGCAACAGATCAGATTTTCTCTCTGCGGTAGGTTGGAAAAACTGTTGGAATATGGACAACAGTTGCACCACCTATTCATCGACTTTAAAGCCGCTTATGATAACATAGCCAGGGTAAAACCTTGAGAGAATTCGATATCCCGACGAAATTGATAAGACTGACTAGGCTGACCCTGACCAATGTGCGAGGCCAGATAAAAGTAGCAGGATCACTCTCAAGACCATTCGACATCAACAATGGTCTACGACAAGGGGATGCCCTATCATGCGTCCTCTTTAACCTGGCCCTCGAGAAAGAGATCCGTGATGCTGAGGTAAATGCAAGAGGTACGATCCTCTTCAAATCCACCCAACTGCTGGCCTATGCTGACGATATCGACATCATGGGAAGAACCACCCGAGACGTACAAACTGCATTCATCCAGATCGATCAGGCGGCGATTGGAGCGAGATCTTGGGCTGCACATCAATGAAGGCAAGACAAAATATATGGTGGCAACGTCAGTACCGAAGACGAATCAACCAACAACATCAAACCACACTGGTCAAACAGGAAGAATAAAGATAGGAGAATACAACTTTGAAACCGTTGATAATTTCTCCTATCTAGGGTCGAAAATCACAACCGATAACGATGATGAAATCCACACACGGTTGCTGCCAGCCAACAGAGCCTATTTCAGTTTTCAAAAACTGTTCCGCTCGAAACGTCTCACCATGGGGTCAAAGCTCTTACTGTACAAGACAATGATCTTGCCAGTCCTCGTGTATTCCTCGGAGACTTGGATTCTTAGCAAGGAGAATTGCGAACTCTTGGGCGCGTTCGAGAGACGAATCCTCCGAAGAATTTTTGGCCCCCAAAATGAGGATGGACGATTCCGTAGCCTATACAATAGCGAAATATATGAGCGATATCATGACCGTCCAGTTGTGGATAAAATCCGGCTCAATAGGTTACGGTGGGCGGGTGACTTAATCTGTATGGATGAGAATGATCCCACCCGGAAAGTCTATAAGGGCAATATCTATGATAGAAAGAGAAGACGAGGCAGACTCTACCTAAGATGGAGCGATGGGGTAAGCGAGGATATCGAATTGGTGGACCTCGGCGCAAAACCAGGATGTCTGGAGTTCCTTATTAAGGGAGGCCTAGACCGGATACCGGTTGTTGAGTTTTGAGAAAAACGCATTTAAAAAGTAAAATGGGATTTTTAGCCATAAAACCTTAAATGACCATTAATCTGCTATGCCTAATCCATAAACCTTAGATTTCTTGAAGAAACACATGTACAGCCATGGTTTCAATTTTTGTCATCATTGGCTCCATTTTTGTCATTTTGTCATTCGGACGTCATTCGGATTGATAAATACGAGCTTTATTACGGCGATCGACATAAATCTGGCATGTGACTTATCACGTGTTTAACACTATAATTTCCGAACGACTCCGAATATCAAAAAATCACTTTGCCCATATATTCTACACTATATCTAGATACAATTGATGACAAAAAAAAAATTCGACTCACACGGGACACACGGGACGACCCCCTTAAAAGAAAAGTTTATTTTTATCCATCTATCTACTCAATTGATTGATTCTCATGCTACGATCAAATTCAATATATTATATGTGACATCTGCCCGCTTAAGTACACAGAAGCAGAAAGCCCAACGGTGAAACAATACATATATTCTTCCTATTTGCGAAAAAAAACAATTTGCCTATTCCTCTGAAATATCGACTATCAATCTAACATAATAAGTTAAAATACAGGATGTACCCATTTCGAGTTTGGTCACAATAACATCTCTACTTAATAAAACTTTATTTTACTGTCCACTAAAATTTCAGTCAATTGATTAACCGCTCACGTCGTCTTATCACATTATCATCTTTGATTCGAGGAAGCATCTTGGAATGTTAAAACGCAGACGAAAAAAATTGAATGCCAATTTCATTTCATGGTTCCGTGGGTACGCTTGAATCTGTGTCATTAGCAAAAAATCTCTAGACCCAAAGCTCATGCTGATAAGGTTCAACAAGCGCGACCATTCTTGGCGACATTCAAACGTTCAATCTAACGACTTTGACCTTCTAAAGTCAATGCCATGCTGGACCTGAAGCCGAAAGTACGTGTATTGCTTGTTTTTTTGCTAAATGTATGCGAGCTTCCTAAAATTATCTTTAAGCTTGAACTTCACCTAGATACAGGTGAACTCGTTTTTTGTGGTTTCCTATCAATCTAATAGCTGTCTACATGTGAATGGGACCCAGTACGACTGTGAAGTGTTGCTATCATCCGGTTAAATCGTTAAAGTAACAAACTTGTGGCTCAGATGCATGACGGTCTCACCAAGGTTGTTTGACCCTGTCTTGTAGGCAAACAAGCCGACCCCCAAGTCAACAATGGTTAAAGATATCTGACGACCAGATAATATCAAGAAGCAAATTATTGACAGCAACAAATCCCTAGAAGAATTTGTTCAACTATTTATCCAAGCTGCTCAGTTGCAGATAATTTATTTAACTGACTACGTAAAAGCCCACAGCAACGACATGAGAATGAGATTTACCGCAAGAAACCACAGATGTCCAATTAATAAATTATCTTTTCCTGATTTACAGTTATCGAAAATAGTCAAGGTCGTTTTAACAGAACATAATTGAACTCTAAAAATACTTGCGTAGGAATTTATAAAACTAAGTCTTCTCGGGGAGCCATTTTGCAATGCAAAACGCAAGAATCATGTACATATTAGGGATAAACTTCACAATATCATGACAAGGTTTCCTACCACACAATAAGGATCTTGTGCCAGGCTATACAAATAAAAATATTTTTGTTTGGAATTATTTGGAATGGAATGCGAACTTTTTTCTTGGTATTAGGCAATTTAAGAGATGTGCTGCCTTCTTAACCACAGTTCAGTGGACGAAACAAGCTCTAAACTGGAAGATGACTACTCCAGATTTTATGAAACTCTTATGCAAACAATACATGTGCAAAATATATACATATCTACATATTCGATAACAGTCTGTCCTAGTGGAACCTACTCTAGATTCGCACACAATTCAGTTTAGCATCGATATGTCTCGAATGCTAAGAACCACCTACTGTTTGAAATGTTTACGGCAGTCGGAGATGCAGAAATATATTTTCGCGAGGTCGCACATACTTTACGTTAAAACGTATCTTTGCTGTGATGCAAGCCTGTAGGAGTTGCCTTCAGCCCATCCTTAGGTTGGCCGCCCCATGGTCCGGTTGGGCGCGAAGAGAGTTCGTTAGCTTTTTGCTATATATACAAATATATGGCGTACCAGGTTGATTCGGACCTGAGTTGTAAACGCAGAGGTGCATGCGGCAGGCGGTGTCATATATCCAAATAATGGCATGAGCCACCAAATCTTCTGCGAATATCGCAGGTTAATCCTACAAATAAGCAGCTGGGGCCAAATAGAACGTTTCCTTTTCCCGTACTCATTTTTCCTTTTGGGAAACTAAAACTGCTTAAAAAAATCCGTAATCATGGGTGAAGGAATAGACGCGTAATCAAAGGAAAAGGAACTGCACTGACTGTATTTCAGTGCCCCCCCCCAAACAAAATGGGAAAAAAATGGGAAGAATAACGCAACTTCTTAATGGGACCCCAGGGATACAAAGACAGTACCCATCATCGTTGAGAATCGCTTAACAACATCAAAGTGGCTATTTGCCCTTGGGAACGGAAGACCTTGGCATCGTATGAATTGGCCGAATCAACTTTCGTCCGCACCTATTACCGTATCACGCATTTGGAACAGGACAGGTAGGGTACAGACATCGACTCCTTAATGCGGTCATAACCCGCTTTTCGGAACTAACTAAATAATCCGGATGCCCTTCCGACTAGATAACAAATAATCTGAGACTAAAGTTTACTTCGGCATCTATGTACATTATTACTGCCGTTGACAGAATTTTGGGTGATCATATGGTTAGCGAGATCTAGTAGCATGTAGAGGGTTTCGACTCAACAAAAGAGTCGAAAAGTTGAGAAAGGATATTGGCCGCGTCAGCAACCACATCTTGGAAACCCCTCTTGGATGGATAGATGGATAGATGTGTTGCAAATGTCACTGCAAACATACAATCATAGAAATCCTCCAAACTTTGAAGGAGAAACTGGCGGTATGCAACAATCGCATCGGCAGATATCAAAAAAGCCTTCAGTGAAGGACAAACAACACCTTGTTTTTTTCAAAATCAAGGAGGATTTTAGAAAAACTTCACCATCTCAGGTCAGGAACCTTGATTTGAATCATGCAGAAGACTTCTGGAGAAATGTTTGGAACCAAAACAGCCATTGGGATTTAGAAGCACCTTATGCGTTCATTCGAGATTCTCCCCGAAATGACCACCTCTGTCATAACTGAAGCTGATATTGAAATAGCACAGATGATTAGAAAACACAAGGAGTAAACAAAATTGACAACTTCTCGCTAAAGCAGTTCAAAAGCACCCATTAAGTATTTTTAAGGTTTTATGTAACACAAAAACCTTAGGTCTGGCTGTTTATATACCTGTCACACACACTTTTCTAAAACGGCCACACCGATCTGAACGAAATTTGGGAATGCAGTGAGTGACATAAAATTAGGTGGAGTTTAAAGAAAAGCGTTTAAATTCGTCCTTGAAATGACAAATTGGAGTAGATAGGTAGGATAGACGATGGTGTCGTGTATAGTACTAGAAAATTTCGGGGAAACCCCGCAAATAGTATCAAACAGTATCAGTTGAAGCTCATCAATTTCGCGTGAATTTACTGCATCTTAAGGCATGGAAATAAAATGCTGACGTCATACTTAATGAGAATAATTGACATACCAGTAAAATTCTATATTTTCTTATACGAAGAAGATAATTTATCCTAGTCTTTTTAAAGTTTTTGTGTAAAACAAAACTGGTATGTTTGTCTCTTTTTTTGCCACATGCACTTTTCTCCAAAACGGCTATACCAATTCAACCGAAATTTACTGGGCATATGTAAACTATGAAATTCCAGGCATACAGTAAGTGATATAAATTTACGTGGAGTTTAAAGGGGGGCTCCCCTTTGAAATGGGGGGAACACCCCTTAAGTTCATTCAATTGTGTAAATTGGTGTTGCAAAATAGTGCACAGTTGAATTTTTAACTATGTGATAGTGGAACTACCATGCAATCGAAGTTCCTCACACCAGGAATTACAAAACTTCGTCGAGCTTCCCATTTCCGGGTTTTTTTTTATTTTAATCAGATGATTCATCATCAACGGCGCAAAAACCGGTATCTTTGTGCTAGACCTCTGTAAAGAACTCCAGACGTCGATATTGCTAAAAGTTGTCTAGCGCCTACGCCATCGCTTCATCTCAGGTAGAGTCTGCCACGCTTCTGTTTTTACCATAGATATTATAGGCTTTCCGGGCTGGATCATTCTCGCCCATACAGATTAAATGTCCAAATCCACAGCCGGAAAGTCGTGGTATAGCTCATAGATGTCGTCGTTATATTGGCTACGAAATCGTCAGCCCTCTTGTAGGGGGCCGAAAACTCTCCGAAAACCCCAAGCCTCGAAGGAATACATGAGGACTGGCAGTTAACAAACGAGCGCGGATGTCATCATCTTTGCGGTTACCGGTTGTCATTTTCGACCCTACATAGGAGAAATTATCAACGGTCGCAAAGTTGTTGTCTCCTATCTTTATCGTTCTCATTTGATCAGCGTCTTTCGCTCTTGCGAGCCCCGCTCAATCTGGACGAAGGCAGTTTGTACATCTCTGGTTGTTCTTTCCATCATGTCAACATCGTTAGCATAGGTTTGTAGTTAGTTGGATTTGAAGAGGATGGTACCTCTCACATTCACTTCAGCATCAGGGGTCATTTGCACTGCATGATATGACATCCCCTTGTCTTAAATGGTGTCGAGAATGATCCTGCTGCTTTTATCTGACCTCGCGTATTGGTCGGGGTCAGTTTAGTCAATCTTATTCAAATGGATGAGGTACCGAATTCTCGCATGAATAGGAGAATTCTTTTACCCTGGTTGCTTCTAGCAACTTATGATTCTTACGCCAATGAAATGAACGGACTATTTCTTCCATGCTTTGTGGAGCAAATATCCGTCACCTTCAATTGGCGGGACCTCCAACTCGCCGATATTCTAATTTTGAGCAGTTTATCAAAAAATTCAACCACTTTCTCAAATATGCATCACGATCAGAAACTTGATTTTGTACTTTTCCAGGGCAAAGATCTATTGGTACTTTGGTACTGTGAAGTTTCTTCTCTATTTGACAAATTTCGTGATAGGTACCTGCGCGTGCCCGCGTTATTTAAGGACACAATATTGCCCGGTTTGCAGCATTCTTCCGTTTTGTTGCTAGCTTAACCTTCAAACCAGCCGTTCCAAGTATGTTTCCGGCCGAATAAATTATAAAGTTTTTTAAGTGGTTATGAAGATTATTCTCCGATGCTTCATCTGCAAGATCTCTGCTGATTACGATTACTGCGGCACTCATTTGTTGTGAAGGGCTTCAGTATTTACTCTCACTTGATTATCAGAAGGGCCGTTAGCCGGTTTTTCTTATTCGGTTAGCCGCCTTTTCCTACTCTTCCCTTATCATTTCTGAGCTCCTTTCAAGTTCAGAGTATAACTTTTAATAACAAACTTCGTTTTAATTCCCACTTCATTCCCATTATCAACCGCGCTCTCAAAATGTCTGGTTTTATCCTACGTTCCTCCTCCAACTTTACCTTAATCCAGCCCTTATAGTTTTTAACTCCCTTGTTAGAAACATCCTCAATATGGGTAATATATCTCCCACCACGATACAAGCCATCACCATCAATATGGGTAATATATCTCCCACCACGATACAAGCCATCACATCACCATCAACGGTGTAACAACTGGTATCCGATCTAGGCCTGCCTTAATAAGGAGCTCCACCCCAATGGGCAAAAGAAAACCCGAAACATCGACAGCAAAGGAAGGATACCGAAATCTCTGTAGTGACCGTTGCTGCGCTACAGGAGCGGAATCTCATTCGTCTCTTTCTTAATTAATTTGCTTAAATAATGCGTTTAATAATATGCAATTACCCTAATGTTCGCCGCAGATTGCACATTATTGAATGCATTCAGGCGAATTAATCTTGACAGAGGCGAATGATTTGCCGTATCCGCCGGCGCATACGCATGTTGCCGCAACATGAACCGAGAGAGTTCAAGGAACGTAGCGGGAGGCGAAGCGGTGCTGGAAAAAAACGGGAGGCCGAGGGTCGGGAAGTCTTTGTTTTATAAACTGTTGGCGGGAAGAAGGAGTTTGTGAACTGTTGGCGGAAAAAAAAAGAAGTTTTGGTGAATTGTTGGCGGGGACGTGATCGACACGAACCCTTTGTCGTCTCTATTCCGGACAAAGGAAGCCTCCGAGACTGCTTCGAAGACTCACCCGTGACGCGGTTTAAATTAATATTAACCATCAAAAATTATAACATTCGTGGAAATAAAGTGTTACATCAAAAAACAGCAGAAGAAACGAGAAGAGCGGCTCCAGTGGATGTGAAATTTTCGGGGAGGCTTTGCCGCAACAACATCTTCACCTAGCGCATTTGGAAAGAAAAATTAAAGGAAAGAGAATGGGAACAAAAAGAAAAGACACAAATAAACTACTCAATTAAAATTTATATTTTAGGATTTTCAGATGCATATCATATCATACTGTAATGAATTTCGTAGTAACACAGAAGCATCCTTCGAGCTCGGAGTGACGGCCTGAGTAAGTTTTTTTTTCAAATTTTCTGTTTTGCAGTAAATTTTTCATCTCTTTAATTTAAGTTAATTTTTTTCTATTTTGTTTTTATTATATATTTGTTTTTTTTTTTATATTTAATACACTATGAATTGTGAATAATTCTGGCGTAATCTGAGGACTTCCTGCCTCTCTTTTCCTCCTTGCTCCCGCAGAACCTACATCAAAGGGACATCCTCAAAAATGACAAACTGGCCTGAGGATGTCAAGGAAGGGCCTCATTCAAGATCTGAGGCGGAAGAGGCAATAATTGGGACTGTGATCCGTCGCAGATCTTCTCCTCCTTGATCGCGGCACTCGGGTCCAGAGACTTACGGCTCCACGCGGGCGGTCGACTGGTTTTTTTTATTTATTTTCCAATTTTAGTTCGCGTTCTGGTTATTATTCGATAGGCCGTCGCGAATTCCCTAGTATTATCTATTTTGGAATCCGGTGCGGACCCAAGCATCCGAATAGACACGTTGATTTGGTAGTAATGAAGCGTGAGGGATCAAAGCGCTCAAAGGACCCCCCCCCCCACATTCCCGAGCCTGGTTAGCACAGAGGCGTGCAAGAACGTATCGAGCGAGCACTTTGATGGAGCTTCAATCTTTGCGGGCGGACCTTTACGGTCAACTGGCTTAGTTTTTTTTAGGTTTCTGGGAAAGCTCTGCCCTCTAGGTCGTTGTCGGCCACTTAGGATGATCGCTCTGATCATTCTACCCCTTTAATTGCACTACAAGTAGCCTTCAGGACATGAAAAAACAACCACAAATAACCTTCCCATTAATCTGGTTGAAAATACTTTTTTTCAATACAAGAGGCTCGGGAATTTGGTAGTGGCCATTTGGGGGATTCAATCCTTTGCATGCTTGAATAGCATAAAGCAAGGGAAACGCGGGTTGGCAGGGCACATCAGTTGACTTGTGCTTAAGTGCTAATGGACCCGAACACCCAATTTTCCGCAATTTTCAAGTTTTTAAAATAGTCTCCCCTCATGGTTTACGATAGTCAACAATATCGAAATTCGATGAGTCTTAAGCCTGCTCTGGAAGCACCAGTCCACCCGAGGACTTAAGAAGATTATGTTACATTATTGGAGGTACGAAGAGAAAGGAGTTGAACGACGTCGAGAGAGATTGTGTACTCCATAGTCCCGTAGAGATCTTGATGTCAAAGGCAAAAAGGATCGCGATAGATCTAGAGCAACTGCCATTCAATATAAATTCCAGAAACTGAAGCAAGACTAAAAAAAGCAGCGGATTTACAACTTAAATATGCTGGTTTAGGGATAAACAAGGGGCTTTTTGATAGATGTAAATCCCACACACTGTGACACCTTGCGCGACATTGTTTTCTTTTTTAAGATTTCCACTTCCAAAAAAGCTAAATTGAAGAAGCATCTACAGATTCTTATCTATAGGAAATAGTTTTTGATATG
Source organism: Hermetia illucens (assembly GCF_905115235.1). NCBI lineage: Eukaryota > Metazoa > Arthropoda > Insecta > Diptera > Stratiomyidae > Hermetia > Hermetia illucens. The sequence continues at coordinate 85,050,172 of NC_051852.1, read as the reverse complement.
AGAGTTTCTTTAGGAATTAACACGTGCTATTTTCGTATATGCATTAGGGTGGTTTTCCTAAGTGGCAGCCTTCAAAATAGATTGTTTCTTTTACACAGTGGTTCCCAGCTTACTTGATACCGCGCTTTTCGAAAAATTGTTATTGTAGTAGTTCAAATACTATTTACTATTTAAAAAAGTTTTGTGTAAAATCAGGAGTAAATTTTTCCCATTCTGCAAGCATGGCTTCCTTGAGGTCTTTCTTATTCGAAATCTTAAACTTCCTTATGTTGTTGTCCAAAATTGCCCATAAATTCTCAATGACATTTATATTAGGAGACTGTGCCGGTGGTGACATTACGTGCGAGCAGATCCAAATCAGTCAAGTTTGCACATTTTCGAACTTGTGCTTCGGATCATGATCTTGGTAGAAGCGGAAACCTTCCTGTACGCCCAGATTTTCGGCACTTTACAATAACTTTTTTTTTAGAATATCGCGGTAATGTATTTAGTTCATTGTTGCTCCAATAAAAACTAAGGTACAAACTTCGGCTATGGACATTCAGGTCCGAACCATAATATGCTCATTCCCATGCTTCACAGTTGTTTAGAAGTTTTCTTTGTTAGGTTGGTATTTACTTTGCGCCAGTCATAAGACACCCATAGGGGCCCAAAATGTTGAACTTTGACTTGTCCGCAAAAATAACGCTATTTTAAGAAATAGATTACTTGTTACATTATTTATGTGCTTTCTGGCAAAGGCAAATCGGCATTTCGTGTTTGCTGTTGAAATACACGGTTTCTTTCGGAGTACGCGGTCATTTAAATCATAGTCGCGCAGCATAGTTCCAACTGTTTCAGAACCGCATGGCTTCCCTGCTTCATTAGGAACCTCACTATCCAACTTCGGGGCATATAGCTTGGCATTTACTTTGATTTTTCGGATAATTCAACGCTCATCTGGTTTGCTAAAAATTTTATTTAGCGATTTTCTGCCTTATTTTACAATAAATTTTCGTACACAAAACACTCAATTATGTGCTGGACTCTAGAGTCACTTAAATTGACAATTTCAGCAATTTTGCGAACACTGTCCTTTTCAAAGCGGTGAATTGCCAGGTCACGCTGCATCACTATTGTACTACAATCCATTTTGGAAAAAGCTTAACAATAGTTGTTACTCAGGGTTCCAAAATTACTCAAAAACTGTGATGTTATAATACCATGTTTGCGTAAAAACAAAGGATACCTCTCGACAAACGAAGGATTTTTGACATTGAAGGAGACTGTTTCAAATAAGCTATGAGTTAAAGTTCGGCAATCTACCTAGAACAACGATCTTGCATGCCATAAACAACAATTTTTGAGATTCCCCTTATTCGAAACTCATTTATTGAATATGTACTTATACATGTGCATTTGAAATTTATCGGAAAATCTTCTAGTTTCGATATAACAGTGACGTAAAATTGAAAACAGTGACTAGTTATATCAAATAAGGTAGGAGCGACCGTATATATCTTGAAATTAGAATATGTTGAAAGTATGCTTTAGAAATTTTAGCCCGACATTCAAAATATGTTAATATAGCTACGAGGCGAGAAATGTTAAAATGAAAAACATGATAATTACATTTTTTATTATTAAAAAAATCTAAACAAGTCGGGAAACCGGGAGCTGGCCGCTTCAGGCATGAAAGTTTTTGTGTATTTCTTTTAAAATAATATATCATTTGAGTGTGTATTTGCCCCTAATATATTATATGAGAATACCCACATTCAGTCTTGAATTTGCAAAGAAGCGACAACTTCGATCTATTATATTATATCTTTGTTACTAATAGTGTGATTACAGTGACCAGTAGGATTTAGTAGGATCAGGCTCTATGTGGCCTACATTGCTGGAAAATTTCCTGGTGCTAGGATGAACTTATGCAGTCAATTACTAAAAATTATAATAATATAATATTATTAACTTTATTTCAACAGGTATCGGTATGAAATGGAGCATATAGTGGCAGCCTCCTGATTTTTTCAGATTTTTCGATTGGTTTGTTTCTGAGAATAGGTCCATTAAAGGAATGATCAATTTCGTCCCCCGCACCCCCACCTTTCCAACAAATGTCAAAACTAAGACCAGCTTCGAAAAGTACTAATCAAGACCTTTCATTTGATACTCCAAATAACTATATTTGATGAAAAAAATGTACACCCCCTTTTTGCATGTATGGGGACCCCCCTTAAGTTTGATCTAGAATTATGTAATTCACTTTATGCGTGAGGGTTCACAGTTCCCATCCTTTCAGCAGATTTGGTGTGAATCACTACAACCGTCTTCGAGAAAAATGCGTGTGACGGACAGACAGACAGACCTGTAAGGAGTTGTCAGATCTCCCATCAGGCACGATTCCAGGTGGCGGATAGGGCATACCTAATGATGGGTACATATGTGTTCATGCACTTTTCTGGCTGTGCAGGGGCTCGAAATCCCAATACTACTTTTCGGAATCTCAACTGCTTTTGGGCGTGAGCAAGCGGGCTCCCGGCCGTCGATATCCCTCGACCGCAGTAGCTCGGTGGTGGACAACTTGGCCAACTTGTTTTAGATTTAGAGAAGGAGGTGTTCAAACGAAGCACAACTCTGCTAAGAACACCAATTGCAAAGACAAAGAATGATGGGCTAAAAGGAGACAGCAGGCCAAAAACGGAGATTTCGACACCCATCGGATCTGATCAAGAGGTACTCCAGCAGCAGCAAATAGATCCATTCAGGAGAAGTACATCAATTTTACGATCCCTTCCAATACCAAAGTCGGCAAAAGAGAAAGCTCATGCTCAGTCAGTAAAAGGAGTAATCTGGCCAAGACCCATAACGAGAACAGAACTCTGATCCAGAAGAACTACTTTTTATGCAACTAAAATAGGTCAGCTGTCGAATTCAGCAAGGACAAGCACAACGTGCACCAAGCCATTAAGAACATGGTGAGAACCATCAGGGTGTTTTACAATAGGTCACAGGAAAAAGAAAGAAAGCCCGAGGCAAAACCAGACATCCCAGTCCCAACAGTATCACAGATGACCCAAGTGAAATCAAAGCACAAGGCCATCGACCTTCGCTCAAGTAAGAGAGTGCGCGACAAAGAGGGGAAGCTTTTGGGAATCAACAGGCACCAAAAAGCAAAAAAGGGGTCTTCATCGCCCAAACAAATGGAACTAAAGTCGTTGGACTAAAGTCGTGAACAAAAAAGGGAACAAGAAACCAAAGGTGCGAATTCCGCCCAGAAGCAATTATAATCCCCAGCAAAGGACATCATACGTATGCGGAGGAAAAGGAAATCTAACCCCGGAAAAGGAAAAGGTGAAATCTAACCCCGACCTAAAAGACCTAGGCGACAATGTCAACAAAATCCGGAGGACCCAGAAAAGCGATCTCATGTTTGAGCTGAAAAATTCCAGCGTGGGGGAAACTGACCGCTTTCGTAACCAAATTGTAAACTCGCTTGGGGAGAATGTCGCGGTTCGTTCCCAAAAACATGAGATCTACGTACAGTGCAAGGATCTCAAAGAGGTAACATCCAGAGAAGAGATCTGCAGTGCCTTCAAGGAACAATTCAAGTTGCAGGAATTCAGAAAGAATCTATCGCGAGCCTAAGAAAAGCTTATGGCGGTACTTAAACGGCCACAGAGAGAGGCCAAAGAGACTAACGTAAGGGGGCGGTGCTTATTAGAAGCATTCACCCAGTTGGATATAGTTCTGGATAACGAAGGTGATATAAACACTTATGGGAAAGGGGGATCTTGTTCAATTGTAGATCTGACTTTCGTCAGTCCTGCTCTGGCCCGTGACATGTCCTGGCAAGTTAGCGAGGACTTCACCTACAGCGACCACCAGGCAATCATCTTTGAACTAAGGACGAAGCCACAAGGCAGAAGACCCGTACCCCGGAACCCAAAATCCAAAGGAATACCAGGATTTGGTAAAAGCGATGGATGAGCAAACATTCATGGAGGTGTGGTTAGACTTGCCTAGCAACGCAGGCACCTGACGGATAGAACTCTCCATGTTACACAAAGTATTTATAAAGCATGTGACGCGTCGATGCCGAGGTGATGCTCATTCCCCACTAGAAGACCGAATTATTGGTGGAATAACGAACTTGCCATCTTTGATCGATTTGTCACAGAGCCAGACGAACGGCTCAGAGGGCAATAGGTAGGATCGATCAAGGGCAAAAGGAGCATTCCTATAGGGAAGCCCGTAAGAACTACCATTCAAGCTCGACATCCAGCGGAGTACGAGGGCATGTTTTAAGGAGCTCTGTTCGGAAGCGGACATAAATCCATGGGGTAGCGCCTGTAACATCATGACAGGGTGATTTAGAGGCCGATCATCGCCGTAGATCACGTGCCCTATGCTGTTGAAAATAATCCAGGGGTCATTTCCCAAGCAAGAGGGGGTATTCACACTTTCCAGCGCCCCTTGAATGTGACGCCGATTCCACCAGTCACCAGCGACGAGCTGCTGGTTATCTGCAGTCGAATAGGCGAGAGTAAAGCCCCGGGTCTCTACGGCATACCGAATAAGGCCCTCAAACTTGCCGTTAAATGAACACCGGATATCTTCGCGGAGCTGCTCCCGGGTATCTTTTCTGCACCATGTAAGTGGCAGAACTGGTGCTGCCTAAGGCTGACAAACCTCCAGGGACACCGTTCTCCTATAGACCCATATGTCTTTTGGACACTATGGGGAAAATGTTAGAGTGGGTAAATTATAATAGATTACTCCCAGTCGTCGAGAGCCAAGGAAGCTTTTCAGATAGGCAGTTTCGTAAAGCCAGATCAACCATTGATGCCTTCAAAGTGGTTACTTTCTTGGCCGAGAATGCAATTCACGAGAGGAGTTGTATCAGCAAATATTGTGTGGTGGTAACCCTGCATGTGAGGAATACATTCAACTCGGCCAATTTCAAGTCTCTGGCGACGATTGGTGTTCCCACCTACCTCGCCGCTATTATCGATAGCTACTTGCAAGAGGAGGGGGCACTCTGGTATAACATCGATGATGGATCCAATGAGTGCATTGTCCCTGCGGATGTTCCACAGGGCTCTGTACTGAGCCCACTACTGTGGAATACCATGTATAATGATGTACTTAACCTTACGGTTCTGGAGGAGGCCACGGTGGTGGATTACACCGACGATAAAGCACTGGTTGTGGTCACAAAGCATCTCGAGGATGCTGAGTTGTACCCAAGCGAAGCAATCAGTGTTATTAAGGCTTGGTTAGAGAATGCTGGACTGGCAATCGCGGAGGAAAAGACGGAAGCGGCGCGGGTAGACGGAAGGAGACCTAGCTAAAGTAAGCTAACTCCGCCCCGTGATGTAATACCTAAAGGTTTTAGTGGGTTCAAATCCCACACTCTGGTGTGTCCAGGCCAGAGTCTTTTAACAATTTCTACCTCCTTAAAAAAAATAATAAAGAAAAGGCAGAGAGACAGACAGTAAACCGATTTTAATAATATGTTGTTTGACACAAACCCTTAAAAAGGGTTGGAATATAGAACATCAAAAGAGGAAACCCCCTTTCAGCTTCAAGCTGTATCATCAGAATATCACCAGGAAGCCTTTAACATCAAACTTTCATAAAAGAATTTATGCTTGTTTCTAAAAGACGTACTAGACTACAACCACAGAGTGCTGAAGCAATGAAGCCATAGAAATTTCATTTCAAATACGGAAATCCGATAAATAGTGATTGCAATGAACAACACATATCAAAAAGTGAATCCTATGAAACACTGATACATTTTAAAAATGTTACTCAACCCATGAATTTGGACTTCTAATCGCCACCTTCGCATAAAGAACAGAATTGATTACTTCACGGTGACACGTTTTTGATTGAAATTTGCCCCGCTTGCCAAATACATTGTACTTTCATCGTCCAGCCCATTTATTAAGAAGGTTCCATTGAGGGGAGCCCACAATTTAATTTATCGACCAATTAGTATCTAAATCAAAACGCGACAGCAATAATCGCACTGGTTGATGCCAGAAAATGTAACGAAATCAGGTGAAGGTTGATACTGTTTAAGGTAAAAATCATGCAGTGCGTAAAGCTCAGTCAATGCTCATGAACTGACGGTAATAAGCATTTCAAATCCGATGGACACCTGTACGCCTGCGTCCGTTGGCCTCTATAACCAGATGCAATTTTGATGTATCACTACGACATTTTTAAGTATAGCCGAGATCTCCTCAGCATCTAAGTCCAGCCCGAGAGCACATTTGCTTTGCAGATTTTATCGCGTTCTAGCCAAGGACGTTCTTATGCCTTAAGACGCCGCCGCCTTTTCAGGTTCATACAGTCATGTCCCCAGCATGCTGCTATATGAAGTAGTATTTATTTATGGTATTATTGTTCACCAACCCGACAGTTGGGTGAATTGTTTCTTGCTAATTTGTTTACAAGGTGGGAATTGGGTCGCAATTATTGCTCATTTGCAACTGTTCACTTCATGGTAATTTTTTGCCGTAATTGTATGGAAATGGGTTCTGCGTAGAATTTGGTATGTTAAGGCCGAGGTTTTTATGCTGTCAGACACGTTTGCTCGAAGATTTTATGTTCTCGCTGCGAATTCTTGCAAAACGTTTGGGAAGTTTGGATGAAATCGAAAACATATTTGGTCTTGGTGAACTCGAGTTTATTTCTAAATTCTCACCATTTAAAAAAAGTAACGGAGCCAATTGCAATCCTTACTTTAAAACTAAAAATGTATAAGTTTCGCGTTTCTGCCGGAAACCTATGTGAAGCATAATGTCCAGTAGTAGTTACAAAAAGCATGTTCCATTAGATGAATATATGATAAATCTTTATTATCGTCACTATAATTCTCGCTTCTTAACAAAGCTCATCAGTATCCTAAAGTTTTCCTTGGCAATGAACGCATCAAATAATGGCTTGTATGTTATTAATTGTAAACACCTTCATTAAATAAATAAATTATGGTGTTTACACCTGATTTCAGTTACTAGATAAAAGCACTGAATGCGAAACACGATGTTTCTGTTGCCGCGATTAATATGCAATTGCTTTGATCAAAGAGTTTCAAAGTCGTTTTCAATCAGAACTCAAATCATTTTACCAACTTCAAATACACAGCATCAAGTCCACCCAAGGGATTTCAGTTTCGACTGCCAAAGAGAATACGTGAAGCTTTTGTAGTCCAAGTGTCCGAAAAACGATAAACACTGAGTTAATTTCAATTCATCCTCTTTGAAAAAAGGACTCAAAATATATTGCCAGTGATCCCTTATCATGAAAATTATTAAAAGGATACGTTTTTGAAAGTCAATAACTAAATTGAGGAATTTTATTGCTAAAAAACAGAATGAACTTGCCGATAACAACTCCGGGGTATAGTACAACTCAAGATTGGCTTTTAGAATATTTGTCCAGGGTTCATAAAATGGTTCGAGTTGAAACTGACCTCCGAGTCAGTTTCAAACATGATCCTCAACTCGAGATTTTTATTCACACTGACCTTTACTACATTAGGGCACTGTGATGTGGCAACAATTTCCAATGCAGTATCTGTCCATTGAGTTCTGAACGCTAAGAAAATATACAATAATTCAAAAAAACATGACTTTATTATTCGAATGACATATGTGTGTAATATTGTTGAAGCCCAAAGTCTCCTTACGTTTAATACTTTGTAACCCCGACCCAATTTTTGATTGTATCTTTTAAGCGATCAGGTATGCTGCGAGTACAAATTACATTGCATTTAAATCATCATCATTACACCATATATCCTTAATATTTTCTTTGAAATTTGTAAGTGAAGTCTTTTTGTTTGGGTTTCAGATAGGTCCAACAAGCCTTTATCAGATTTAAGTCTGCATAATTGCCGAGACAAGGTAGTATATCCAGATCCAGTGAGTTTAGATAATTCATGCTAGCTATATATGCATGACAGGTGCGACATTCTGCATGAAGGCATATTCTGTACGCAGAAGCTGCAGATTGTTGATATATGACACAAATATCCTTCGTATTACGTAAGCTATTAGCCCAGATAGCGATGTATCTTCAATAAATTTCATTGAATCAGGTCCTTCTTCAGGAATGCAGTTACAAATCATTACTGCTAGTGGATACTTAATCTTTTTGACCAAACGGCACCAGACAGCTCTCACCCTTTTTCTCCAAACATAATTCACCACCTCGGTCACCGCCTCTAGGCGACATTCGCCACTAAGAATGATCTACAAAAAAATAACAAGTCGGAAAATCGGAAGCTGGGCGCTTCAGGTATGAAAGGTTTTATTTGCTTCTTCTGTATATTTGAGTGTAGAACTACCCCTTTTGTAAGTAGCCCGTTATGTATATGCATTTAGCATGTCTGACTATCCACTTTAGTGTGATATTGATATTTAGTTTTCAGCTTACAAAAACTGCTCCGCTCGAAACGTCTCACCATAGGGGTAAAGTTCTTACTGTACAAGACAAAGATCTTGCCAGTTCTCATGTATTCCTCGGACACTAGAGAAGAATTGCCAACCCTTGGCCGCGTTCGAGAGAAGAATACTCCGAAGAATTTTTGGCTCCCTACATGAGGATGGACGATTCCGTAGCCTACATAATGACGAAATCTATGAGCGATACCATGACCGTCAGGTTGTGGATAAAATCCGGCTCGATAGGTTACGGTGGGCGGGTCACTTAATCCGTATGGATGAGGATGATCCAGCCCGGAAAGTCTATAGGGGCAATATCTATGATAGAAAAAGAAGACAAGGCAGACTCTGCCTAAGATGGAGCCATGGGGTAGGTCAGGACGCCAGCCAGTTTTTTGGGGAATCGAATTGGTGGACCTCGGCGAAAAACCGGGATGTCTGGAGTTCGTTATTAAGGCAGGCCTAGACTGGATGCCGGTTGTTGCGCCGTTGATGATGATTGATATTTAGCTAGAATAAATTTACACGGTAAAGTCAACTTTGACCTACTGTAACTTTGTCACTAACAGCGTGATTTTGATTAAACTTGGGAATAATATGCTTCATATAATATTTTATACTACTTCCAACTTGTATAACTCTGGGATAAACTTAAGGGGGGTTTTACTCAATTTCCCCAAAAATATGGTGATATACTATTATTAACTTAATTTGAACAGATATCGATATGGAGAGTTTTTTAGGCCTAGGCACTATATAGAGGCAGCTTCATGATTTTTTTCAGATTTTTCGGTTGGGTAGTTTCTGAGAATGGGTCCGTTAAAGAAATCATCACTTTCCACCCATCACACTCTCCGCTTTTCTAACAAACCTCAAAACTAAGACCGGCTTCAAAGAGTACTAATCGATACCTTTCATTTGAGACCCCAAATGATTACATTCGGTGAAAAAAATTTTACACCCCTCTTTTACATGTATGGGAACCTCCCCCTAAATTCAACCTAGAAGGATATCACTCACTTCATGTCTGGGGGTCCACAGTTCCCACCTTCTCACCAAATTTCGTGCTAATTGGTATAGCCGTTTCCGAGAAAAGGGCTTGTGACGGACTGACAGATAGACGGGCAGACAGGCAGGGAGACAGACAGACATTGAACCGATTTTAGGGAAAAATTTACTCCAAAAATTTGCCATTTTCCAATAGTTTGAATTGCAATCCTCGTGTAAGCGAATCAATAAAATTCGCCTTTGCCGCATCGCTTCTGTTAACTTCGGCTTTTTAACTCGTTTCCTGTATTTTAACTCGTTTTCATACAAACGTCAACGTAGTGTATCATGGATTACCTCAACGCCAGCGCCTCTCACGCCATCCGAAATACTCTGAGAAATTGCGGTTTGAGCCGCTTGGGATTTTCGCATAATTAGTCGGCCTTTCCTTTGACTAGTCTCCCGTTTTCCCTTGCAGTTTTTTCGACTACTCTGAAAAACATCCGGTTTATCACGAACAATACTGAATCTTCTCGCTTTTTCAGGCCCCGATGACTTATAAAACGCCGACATTAAAAGCAATTACTACATACCTTGACCTCCCCTCTTTCAAAAGGGATACAACTTGCATCTTCTATTTTACTTTAATATCTTCTTTTTAACCAATTTCCTATTAATTTGTCATTATTAAAAAACTGAATTTTATAGGCAGAACAAAATCAATGCTTTTGCGCACGTGTACCGCAAACCTCGCAAATACCTATTCTAAGCTTAACTGCCGGATTTTCACGAGAAAAGCCACAAAAAGAACAATATTGAAAAAATTTAAAATAGAGCTTTCGACAGAATGAAGCCACTGACAATCAACCACCCGGTTCTAATTATATTTTAAGATCTGTAACATTCTGTGGACATCATAATGTAATCCCTCAACTTAAAATTATAAAAATAACAAAGTCCTTTCTATTATAGATATGTAATTAGGAACCGTAATGTGCATCAGAATTCCAGGATCGTAATAAATGTTGAGAATTGCAATGTATTTGACCTGTGCGCAAAAGAGGCTTTGACATGGTGTTCGTCGGTAAAGCACACATTGCTTTTTTAAGGTTTTGCGTGAAATAAAACCTTATTAGAATCGAGTCGATGTCTGTCCGTCTGTCTGTCACACGTGATTTTTTCGAAAATGGCTGGACCGATTGTCACGAAAATTGTTGCGAGCGTGTCATCTGTTGTTTCCTTTACATACATGAAGTGGCACCATTTTGTGTTAAGTTTAAGGAGAGCTCCCCATACATGTGAGTGGAGGGTGCACGATTTTTTTTCACAGAATGCGGCCATGCGGATATCAAATGAAAAAGCTCAATTAGCAATTTTCGAAACTGGTCCCATATTTTATACCGGGTGAAACATAGGGGAGTGAGGGCTCACAATATGACCCTCAAAAAGGGTAACAGGTCTCGTTCTCAGAACCTATCCAACCGAAAAATCTGAAAAAAATCACAGTGTATCTGAACGAAATTTAGGCCTCAAAATCCGATCCGATATCGGCACAAATAAAAGGTTATAATAGTATATTAGAATATTTTAGAAATTTAGCCGGAAACTCCCCTTAAGTTCATGGCAGAACTACACTGGCACTTGCAGGGATAATATAAGGCATAACTTTTGGAAGTTTGAAGGAAGTCCAACTATTATTAAGGAAGTTATAGAAGGTGAAACTTTTACATTTTGTGTAAATTTCATGCATTCTAAAATGTGTATGCCGTCATCATAACATATCAATTCGTCAATACCAGAACAAAGTGAGCTCACGTGAATGGGAGGTCGGAGCGAAACATTTCGTTTTAGTTTTTTAATCATTTATATATCAATATCAATTACTTCAGACAGACATATATACGTATTTATATGTGCATGTAAATGAAACTTTGGGGTAGTGCATAGTTCAGATAAATATATTTGTACATTGAGCAAGCGTTATTCAATATACGTACTTTATATGTACATATGTATAATTTTATGCAGGAAGTAAATCGAAAATAGGTGTACGATCAATTTATATACATGCATATAGAATACGGTATTCGATGACAGACAATGTTTGTTTGTTTAGGGTGGGCATAATATCTACTTCTGTAATATGTACGTATTTCTTGTGGTTTGAAAAAAAATATGAAGGAATGTTTGGGGTTTTTAGCCATATACGAATGGAAAAATGTGCGTAGAAAGTTTCTCACTTCAGATGAGCACAAAGCCTTTATACCCGAAGCGCTTGCTTCCGGTATTCCGACTTGCTTAAGAGGTAGAAATCTTCAATCTTTTTACCGACTACAACCGCCTCTTACTAAACTTCCTTTTCATACTCCAGCTTCGCATTTGTAGGTAATTAATCCTTACATCTGTTCGCAGGTGAACAGAGTGTCGGTCGGCAAATTCAATATGGGTGTCTCCGCGATCCGATTGTCATCAAGAAGTAGGAAAAGGACTATGGGTCTAGATTTGAAAAAGAAGGCAAGCAGAGTTAAATCGAATAAAATCAAGATTCTCAGCCTAACTATCATCGTACTCTTCCTACTTACAATAATGAAAAGAACATCAAAGGCATTGACAGACAGTTGGTCTGTCTCGGGTAAATGTTTGTTCCAGACAAACTACTGTATCAGACAAAAATCCGTGCTTATGTTAAACAAGTGTGTTCCCAGCAAGCCGATGTGGAAAATTGAGATACATACAAATATGCTATGTACATATGTTATGTGTATTGTGAACTGGAACTCGCAATTCCGAAACATACATGCCATATATACCTATATGTGCGCACTTCGTAAGTGGCAATAATGGTGTGGCGCAGCGGGGTTAACAACATTCGAAATTTATTTCGAATATTGTTAATTCGATTGACAGTGGCCGCCACCGGTGTTCTCCATGGCGGAGCAGTCCGTGATTTAGAGAAAATAATTGAATTTGAAAAATGAATTGAGTGACAATTGATTTGTGAATTAAGTAAGAAAAGGATTAAAAGTTGTGAAGTTTTTGTTAGCATTATATTTTAAATTATAAAATTAAATAAAGTTTTTATGATTGATTTCCTTCTGTGGTTTTAACCCATAAACAACAAGTTTGTAGAATTTATATAAGGGCTTTGCGAAATCTAAAAGCGTGGTCCGATCGAAGGCATATTTATCGCTACTAAGCTGTACTCCTGAGGAAACGATTTGACGAATCGAGTTGCATTAAAGAATTGCGGAAAGCTCAAGATTTCCTCGAAAATTGTTTATATGTACGTGCTGTGGGAGTGGCGGAGTACAATCCAGATGTAAACATTTATCTGACTTAGGCACGCATATCTGTCTGTCTGATGTCTGAGACAGACACAAGCGTTTATCTAGTATAACTACAGATATGTGCCTGATATCTGACACAGGTACTGACTTTTGTCCCCTTGAAATTCACTCAAAATTAGCGACTGCATTTGGTATAATTACTTGCATCCACGTTGTGAATAAAGTTGCAAACACAGTTTTACGATAAGTTGAAAGAATTTCGCACAACGCAGCTCCAATACCAAAACTTAATCAGTACTCCTGGAATTAATAAATCGTACTTATTTGATTAGATATTCTAGTTCTTCCGAATGATGGGAAATATCGTTTGCTTCACACTTTTTATTTTATTATTATTCTTGTAAACACATCTGAGAATAAAGTCTTAAAAAAGTACATGAATTAAACAGCAAGAACGCTCATTTTTGAAGACTATCTAACCGAAGAATCTAAAAAATCCTGTTGCGCCTCTATGAAATTTAGGCGTCATAATACTTTTTATACCAATCTCTATTCGAATTAAGTTAATAATTATGTATTCCTATAATTTTTTATTCATTAACTTAATCATAGGGTTACAAAATTTTGCGGAAAGTTAAAACTTAATATAGAGCATAAGTTTGAAGGGAACTGCATTATTATTAACAAGGGCATAGTAAGATAAAGTTATCTATACCGTGTGAATTTGCTGAACCCTGTAGAATAGTGTTAGTACCACCTTAAAGTAAGTAGTCTGGTCTATTGAAATCATGTACACTTTGACCTACTAGCAACATACAAATGGAATCGTCGTGCAACGAAATATTCTCACATATGAAATACACAAAAACCCTGAAATACTTGAAACCACTTTTTTCTGGTTTCCAACTTATCTCTACTACATATATTTTGAATCAGATTTGTGATTCTGTGCATCTGTTCGATTGTGAAATGACTTTCACGGAAATCAATTCGGTGAGCTAGTATGAGATTTCGATTTACAATGATTTGTTTAAGCCTGTTAAGGAGTATAGCTTGGTTGCTGTCCTTGCTTACGGATGTTAATTGACATCTCACGTCATTTGCAATTAGGCGACGCTTTTCGTTTTCGGCCGTTAGTTATTTATTTTAGTTTAGTGGGGGGAGCCGCAGCTCCAAACAATCAGCCCTTTGCTCGGCCCAATGTACTATCTCCGGAGATCGCCTAGTCATATCGGCCTCTCACTGACGGCATTCGCAGGCCTTCGCGAATCTGAGAACATTCTCCAAACACAGAGAATGCACAGACTCTTCGTTAAAGAAAACTTTACCAACGTACCTTACTCTGAGGTCTGAGGAAGCCGAACAGCTGCGTACGAAGTGCAGAACCGTCTCTCCTTCCTCTTTGCATTGGCTGCATATGGCCGAGACCACAGATTTTTTCTCCAACAAAAACGCCGCTCTCTTTCTCGGGTTCCTTCACAAAGAATTTCGCCTACCGGCAGAAGTTGAAATTTCTCCATTCTGTTGCGTGCATCCTTGCCATTTCCCCCTTCAGAGTAGACTTGACAGTAAATGGCCTTATGCCAAAAACTGGTTCTGGCCCCACCATTGTGGATTCAGAACCTTGGCTAGCCAGTCTGTCAGCTTCCTCATTACCTGCGATGTTTGATTGCACTGGCACCCACATCAGGAATGTTTCGTTCATTCGGCAAAGTTTCAGCAGCATCTGATGACAATTAACTGACTTGATATGTCGTTACTGTTTAATGCTGATAATGCTGCCTCGGAACAGATTCGAATGATGCGACCCCTCCATTTTCGCCGCAAACATTCTTCTGCTGTTGATAAAATGGCATAATCTCCGCCTGGAATATGGTCGTCATTTTTCAGCTATTGCAACGTAAATAGTGCCTTCTGCAGTTCTCAAAACGAATTCATTCAAATTAATTACATTCAAACGTAATTGCGAAAACGAAAAGCACCGCCAAATTGCAAATGACTGCCAATCTGTCATCAGAACGGGCCTTGACGTGGGGCGAACTTTGCCCACCTGAAATCTTTATTGTACATTGAAGCTACGTGAGGATCAACGATTGTCTTGTGCGCACTCCATATGCACCTTAATTGTATTTCTTGCATTAGTTTGAACGATAGGTTAATTATTTATGGCAACTTGTTATTCTTTCAATATTTTCCTTGAAATAAATTCTTAGCTACGAGCTTTATTAAGAAGTACATTTGCTTTAAGGTGTGCTTTTTGAACTAACGTATTCGTTTTTTACGCTCCAAATTGGGTTCTCTAAAAACAGGTAGGTTGCTGTTGGAAAACACCTCAATTTGTAGTGGTCTGGATCCAAATCAATTGAAATATTTTCTTATTCTGTATACTTGCCTCTATTGTCCGAACCACAATTATATTTTTTTCTTACTAAATATCGAAATGGCAGAGCTGTAAAGCTAAATCTTCAAAAATCAGAAGAGATTAACCTTATTCTTTGCAGCACAAACCCAAGTTTCGTTCTCCTGTGGGATTTGTTGAATACATCTTTTTAGATCTTTCGCAGCGTGTGCCTTTTTGTTCTGACAGATTTGAAACATACATATTTGCTGAAAGGTTTGCTCTTATATTTGTTATTTAGGGCTTTTAGCTTGTTCGACAGAAAGTTTAAGGTTTTTTTTCTTCCCATTGTGCTGGTGCTCAATTTCAAAACTACAGTTTCAAATGGCTATCAGAAAAATTATTAACGCCATTTTCAACTTGATGTGAGGCATTACCAAATTCTTTGAAACTAGGTTTAAGTCAATTATGAGATTTTATTCTTTTTGCTCCCACGAAGTGAAGCAGTTATCATACACATATAGATTATCCCCAACTGCAGTCAGCAGCGTGGCGATAACGGACGAAACATGGCTCCATTATTTCACGCCACAATAAAAATGATCGTCATCCGAATGGACTGCACGTGGTGAACCGACTCCAAAGCGCGCAAAGACGCAACATTCGACTGGCTAGGCTATGACATCAATATTTTAGGCTGCACATGGTATAATATTCATCGACTACCTTAAGAAGGGAAAAACCATCAACAGTGACTACACAGCGAAATCGCGGAAAAACGATCCCATTTAAATAAGTAATTAAAATGATGGCAAAATTACATGAATTGCGACTTGTTCCTGTTCTCAAACCTCAAAAGAATGCTAGCTGGAAAGAAATTTAGCAGCGATGAAGAGGTAATTCCCGAAACTGAGTCCTATTTCAAGGCTAAAGGCAAATCGTCTTATAAAAAAGGTATCGGAAAATTGAATAACCGCTATAATCGTTGTATCGCCCTTGAAGGTACCTATATTCAATAATCAAATCAAATTTTACTAAAAAAAATTGTTTTTCTATATTAACCCTTTTCAGCCCAATTGTTAGTTGCATACGATGTGTAAATGTGTCACTTTATATGGCGGAAGAAACACAAAAACGGATGCTTATGTGTCTTCTAAAAAACGGGCTTCAGGCTTCTTGTATTATAATCATCTCGTCCAAGCACGGACTATGCGCGTCTCTCTCTTTTATGTGCAATTTTTTTCTTACCACATTTTTAAAGATACCTAGATGATCCAGTTCTAGGGGTAAAGCCCATCTTTGGCAGACTGCGAATTTAAACGAGTGTTGTATGTGATGGTCAAGTCATGAAAAACAGTAACTCATTTGCGACGATGTAAATATTTCGCTATACTTGCAGATACAAGACATCCAAAGTAACAATAACAACTAAAAAGGGAAGGATCACAAACACGTGGAATCAAAGTTACGAGTAAGGTGATATTTCTAAATCTCTGGTAGTGCAGCAACTAATTTCAACTCGTTGGAAAATCATTTGCCTGGCTAATGTAGCAGAATTCAATACGGAAATGAAAAAAGTAGGTTTAGTTGATTTTATTGAGTAGAACTACTCTCGAAATGTTAACAAACTACTAAAAATTGCTAAATTTGTCTAATAACTATCGCAATACATAATCCTTTGGATAATCCATAACTGCTGGGAAATTCTCTAAGGTTTCTTTATCAATATGATCCAATCTTGTAGGTACTACGCGAATTTGGCGGATCTGGTTTGTAACGTTTTCCATAATTTCTGGCGGAACGTTATTATCTTTGAATAAATGTAATCGTTGCATTGTGTAACGTCTTTGTAGGTTACCACGCATGGCATTGTAGACAGCCTTCCACATTATCATCGTTGGGTCCTTTTCGTGGAGTTGCCATGCTAAAGTCCAACTTGCTCCACCTGGATAGCCTGTGTGATGGAAATAAACACGTTTCACCCATTCGTCCCCGGGAAGAGCAATTTCGCTGGTATTTATAACAACTACATGATCGCCACAATCATCTGGAAGACAAAATAAGAAAAAATTTCATGTATAGATATACATTAAAATACTCTCCTAATGCTGAGTCAAACTAAAACTGAG
Source organism: Hermetia illucens (assembly GCF_905115235.1). NCBI lineage: Eukaryota > Metazoa > Arthropoda > Insecta > Diptera > Stratiomyidae > Hermetia > Hermetia illucens. The sequence goes on along the minus strand of NC_051852.1, from coordinate 85,032,990 downwards.
GCAAGAATTTTCTAAATTGCAAACCCTATGGGCTAGATAGAGACATCTAACAGTCCCGAAACAGGACCATTTAATGCAGAAGAATAATTATTTTGAAAGGCGCATATTATATTGAAGAAAATATTCAATTCACTGAGAACACCGTTTATTTTTCCCTTAAATTAGTAGATTTTGGCAAAAATACACCCAATATTGAAGAGCACTATACTGGAAAGTTAGGTGGGAATCCTAATATTATCAACAAACTTATGTTTCTTTACGTAGGAGACAAGAAGACTATGCGAAGAGGGTGGGGGTGCATTTCCATTTCGCCGGCGCCGAAACTATCTTATCTTTAGTTAAAGTCTTTCTCATAGGATCATATTTCCTCATCTTAATCAACCCCATAATAACTGCACAGCAATTACCCAATGTCAACTGGCTTAGGATATTAACCTTTTAGCCACTCTAGAAAGGTCACCCAACGCGCATCAGCTGCAACCTGGAACTAGTGAGCCGAGTAATTATCCCGAGAGTTCTACTAGACACCCAACCGATTTAGTGCATCTTACAAACAGCAAGTACAATTTGTGCAAAACTAACCATTTTCCCATGCTCATGAAATCTTCCCCGGAAGACTCCATTTAGTTGAATAAGTTTAGGGGGGAGGTTACCATGACCTCGACAGTTGAATGACCACCAACTTAAACGGAGCTGTTTCATTGTAACAGGGAACATCCTCATCTCTACCAACGCGATATCTCCATCTGAAGCAAGGTCTGCCACGTCTTCTTCTCCTACCATAGATATTGCTCTTTGTAGTGCGCGGCTTTGCGATATTTCATTCGAAGGTCAATCTGACAAGAGAGTGCATTCAATAATTTGCAATATTCTTTTTTTTTTCATTTTAACACCGCTTAGCTTCGCCAATTACCCTTCTCAATTTCATAATTCCTATACCGACATAGATTTATATCCAACATCTAATATTCAAAATAATTAATTTTACTTATTATTAAAAAACCTAACAATTGGTCGCTTTCCCCTAAACCCAAGAATTCCTTTTCAGTTGAGCAATTCCAATTTGTATTTATTAATAATTTCCTACTAGCGCAAGCGAGAATTGACAGGGCAAAATGTTCATCCACCCTCAGCTTGTGCATAAATTTGCTCACATTACATATTATTGGATGCAGATAAATCGATTGATTTCCGCTGAGACGAACATGCGTGCTGTTAGAAATTTGATGTATTTGTTGCTTTTACTGCACCGATTTTGAATTTTGAAGTTGAGGGTCGGGGTCAGCAAGAGGGGAATCTAGCGGAACTTAGACCGGCTAATGAGGTTGGAGTTTGGATCAGCTGGGTTCGAGGGGAGATCGCTTTTGTCTTCCGGGGAAAGGAGAATACGGTCTGGGTTTTGAAGGAACCGAGCTAAAACAAAAGTGAAAAGAACAAGGAAATTGAATTTGGGATGGCAGTAATGAGTAGATTATTTTTCTGTGATCAAGAAAAGACGAAGCTTTAAAAAGTAAAAATTTTTCAAAACACGGGTGCCTAACATTGTATTTTTTTTTTCTTACCAATTGGTGACATTCAGTGGACAAGAATTGCGTTATATATATGCAACATCCATCTTTTCTCACTTTTCTTGTATACCGAACTTGAACAGAATCTTCAGTTTCTCTGGAGCAAGCGAAGTTTTGATTTGATTTCTTTCTTGTTATTGATTCATTGAACTCCTTTCAATGGTATGTTTTAGTACCCCATGTAAAAAGGAAACTATTTAGAAAATGTGCATCATACACAGCTCTGATGAGAGTATTAAAATGTTTTTTTTTCTTCTTCGGTTTTGTTTGTCTTACACTGATATTAAATTGATTTTACTTTTCTACATTATTTTTATATTTCTTTATATTTTTTTTATTTTCATAATTATTTTATTATTTTCTTTTTCATTATTTGTCCTCGTAACACTTTCACATGAATTATTGTCTCTTTCACTTTGATTTTAATTTAGTATTCTGCTATTTCTGATTTCAGGAAAATTTCTTTTGATTTGAGGACTCTATTTTTCCCCCTCCTTTTTGACCCCGCTAAGCTCTCATTATAAGGGGTGTGATGTTGCCAGTCCACTGATAGTTCCTCTGATCCCAGCCTCTTTACCTTACCTTCTCTCTATTAGAGTTTATGGAAAGTCGGAGAAGCAAAAGTGCCAAACTCCAGGCTAACCGACTTTGGGAGCAGCAATTGCTTAAACTCCTCAAGAATTAAACTCGTCGTGTTTACCTTTGATAGTTCTGACGAACTATGTATTTCTCAATTCATGTTTCCTAATTTATACAAAATTTGCATATACTTAGTAGGCCTGTACTTTTAGATAAATATGAATGTACAGTATATGGGAGAAAATATTACGTAGTAAGCAATGATAATGTGGATAAGTTTTATAGTATTTTACAGGTGTATCCTCCAATAAAGGGCTGAGGATGCCAAAGCAAGAAGCGAAACTCGCTTTGTCTGATTTAAAGATGAGTGATTTATGGTCCGTGAATAATGTGAACGGCATGTGTCCAATATCGGAAGTATTTAATTGCAAGATACACGACTAATAACTCACAATCGTATGTCCCTGCAGTACCATTGTGCGGGGTTCAGCTGATTGGAAACAAAGCCCAACAACTGCCAGATTTGGCTGGCCTTTTGATGAAGGACAATTGCTTCATTTCGCATAGCAGTTGACTTGGGGCATCGTCACCAAATGTAAGCCCCCCCCCCTCTTTTCAGAAAAATAAAGGCTCCAAAAATTACCACCTAAGGTGGCGTGGATTGGTACCTACGATGGAGCATAAAACCTGGAAAACGCCTGCTGAACCAACACCAACAGCTCTACTACCAAACCCTATCTCCACCTCCACGTGGTGACCGCTGAGAGCTCTTTCTTAACGAAAAGCTGCAGATGGAGAAGGACAAAGGCAAGTCTCCCGCGCCTAAAAACGGGACAAATTGTACAACTGGTCCTCCAGGCTGGAAGTTGTGTAGGGATGACAACCCTACACGGAAAACAACTTGTTACGAAACCATAACAGGAGCCTCAGACTGGACTGATACCACAACGACGAACCCAGCAACGATATCGAGATAACGATTTGCGAGATGGAGCTGCCAGGCAGCTAGCCGATACCCCGTCCCAATATAAGGCTGATGTAACACCCTTGCAGGAGATGCGTTGGACAGGAACCGGTTTCCTGGAGAAAAGTCGCTACACCATATATTATAGCGGTCATCCAGTAAACCATGTTATCGGCTTTGAAAACATAAGCGAAAGGCTATGCACTTTGCGTTTGCGTTACCTTCTACGAGGCAGTAGAACGAACCCTCGAAGCCTGCCCCAGATATGATATCAAAATCATACTTGAGGATTTTAACAGCCAAGTACAAAGTACAAATGATAACGGACTGCGGATTATTCAATTAGCAGTGTCACACGCAATGGTTATTGGAAGTACCTGATTTGCGCGGAAAGCGGTCCACAAACGTGGGCCTCTCCAGAGGGGACCACTTTCAACCAAATTGACCACGTATTGATCGAACGCCGCCACCTCTCAGCGTTAATGAATGTCAGAACATATAGGGGGCCAATATAGAGTCGGATTACTATCTAGTTGGCATGGTACTCCGAGTTCGAATAACAAAATCACCCAAAATCCCCTCTGACAATCAGGTTAGAGTTAACACTAAAGCCACCCACAACAAAGCCTTCCTCGACACCTGTAAGAGAGAAATGGATGCCGCAATAATCGCAGACAACAGAGATGCTGTAAATGAAGCATCAACAAATGATCTTCGCAATCACCTGAAGAACGTTATCATAAATACCACAAATATACTTGGCCGCAGCCGCAAAAAGAGTCGGAACGGTTGGTTTGACGATGAATGTAAGCTAGCAACGGAACGAAAGAATGCTGCATACCGAGTGATGTTGCATTCTCAAAGGAGGCGGGCACGCACGAAGACTTATCACGAACTCATTCGAGCGGAGAAGCGACTTCACAGCCAAAAAAACGAAGCCTGGGAGAACCATCCGGTCTGTGAACTCGAAAAGTACAGGGAGCAACCGCACCAGGCTCGGAAGTTTTACCACAAGTCAGCAGGATGAGTCCTTACACACCTCGATACTCATCCTGCCGAGACAAAGAGGGAAATCTGATTTCCGACAGAATGGGCATATTGGAGCGATGGGTGAGTACTTTGATAAACCACTGAACAACCAGAACTTCGGCGAGTTGGAAGTCCCGCCAACTGAAGACGACGGGCAAATACTGCCACCACCAAGTGTAGAAGAAACAATCCGTGCAATTCATCGGCTTAAAAATTATAAGTCCCCAGGACCCAATGGAATTACAGCCGAATTGGTTACATATGGAGGCGACCAATTACACCAAGTGGTCCATCAACTTGTGTTCAAGGTGCGGAACAGCGAATGCCTGACGATTGACAACGAGGCATTATCTGTCCCATACATTGCTGAGTACTATCTATAAGATATTCTTCGCTATCTTGCTAGGTCGGATAGTCCCATACGCCCAGAACATCATTGGCCCATACCAAAGGTGCTTCACTCCAGGCAAATCAGCAACAGATTAGATTTCCTCTCTGCGACAAGCGATGGAAAAACTGTTGGAATATGGACATCAGTTGCATCATCTTTTCATCGACTTTAAAGCCGCCTATGGTAGCACAGCCAGGGTGAAATTGTACACGGTCATGAGAGAATTCAGTATCCCGATGAAATTGATTAGACTGACTAGGTTGACCCTGATCAATGTGCGAGCCCAAATAAAAGCAGCAAGATCACTCTCAAGACCATTTGACATCAACACAACGGTCTACGCCCTATCATGCGTCCTCTTTAGAATGGCCCTCGAGAAAGTGATCCGTGACGCTGAGGTAAATGCGAGGGGTACAATCCTCTTTAAGTCCACCCAACTAGTGCGCTATGCTGACGATATCGACAGCATGGGAAGAACGACCCGAGACGTACAAACTGCCTTCATCCAGATCGAGGAGGCGGCGCGAGATCTTGCGCTGCATATAAATGAAGACAAGACAAAGTGGCAACGTCTGCACCAAAAATAACATCAAACCGCACTGTTTAAACGGGAAGAATAAAGATAGGAGACTACAACTTTAAGACCGTTGATAATTTCTCTCATCTAGGGTCGAAAATCACAACCGATAACAGCTACGACGATGAAATCCGAGCACGGTTGTTGGCAGCCTATTTCAGCTTACAAAAACTGTTCCGCTCGAAACGTCTCACCATAGGGTCAAAGCTCTTACTCTACAAGACAATGATCTTCCCAGGCTTCATGTATTCCTCGGAGACTTGGGTTCTTATCAAGAAGAATTGCGAACTCTTGGCCGCGTTCGAGAGAAGAATCCTTCGAAGAATTTTTGACCCCCTACATGAGGATGGACGATTCCGTAGCCTACATAACGGCGAAATCTATGAGCGATACCATGACCGTCAGAATGTGGATAAAATCCGGCTCAATAGGTTACGGCGGGCGGGTCACTTAATCCGTATGGATGAGGAAGATCCCACCCGAAAATTCTATAAGAGTAATATCTATAGTAGAAAAAGAAGACGAGGCAGACCCTGCCTGAGATGGAGCGATGGCGTAGGCCAGGCCGCCAAGCTGCTTTTAGGGATACCAGTTGTTGCGCCGTTGCTGATGATGACGGGTTCGTTTTGTAGTTGAGAAACCATTCGCCAAATACTCCGGAGACATAACTTTAATGGTAGAGTAGCAATGAAAAGACCCTTTATAATGATGCATTATTAGGGACACTGGCTTTTGCGTCCAAGTTACGAGTTCAAATTTAACGTTTTCAGTTTCGAAGGTCAGTTTTATGTATGACGCAAGCCAAATACTGACCTGTAAAATAAAACTCTAAGCATAGGGATTGTAGCGCTATGATTTGAGTCCGCACGTCAGGATTTGGAAATTTGGAGTTTATAGAAAGTGCTGTGGACAAAACTTCGTAGGTTAATAATTGAAAAGAAATTTCTGGCCGAGTGCTGAAAAACTGGGAATAGGGGTGGTTTTTGATTTTATCATGATAACGACCGAAACCGTGAATCGAGCTTTCTTTAACCTTGGCTCATATGGAATCGCCCTCACTTGGTAACACCACTAGTTCAGTTACCTGATCTCAATGTTTAGTTTAAGTCGAAATTCCTCTAAGCTGAATTAAATAATAAAATATATAAAAATTCAACCCACAAATCGAATTCCTCCAAGTCGAAAATCCCTCTTATTCGAAGCATAGTTTGTAACTTTGGGGAAATATTTCATACATTATAATTCCTTTAAATTAAAATCGAAGGATCGATTCCACACAAATCTTTCTATATTCATGTATGTGGGTATATATTCACAAACTAACATGGGACAATTTGAATGAAAAAGGGACAATGGCAGGACCCGCACAAATTTCACCCCAGACCCAGGTTCTGTGTATGACTTTCAGCCCGGGTCCGGCTCTGACCTCTTAGCGTACGAAATTTTCACATAAAGTCTCTATTTTGAGTGGTTTTATCTAGAATACATCCATTCAAAATCTCAATTTTATCTTTTCAAGATTTGAAACCTTTGTCTGTTTCTACAAAAGTACCTCCCATTTGGACAGATAAAGACAGAAGATTTGGGAATGCTAGTTTTAGCGTAAGTGTTAAAAGGAAGAGAGCATACAAATACCAAAAAGTTGATGAACCTGTTTCTGAATAGTTTAGTATATTGGGCAGAAGCAATCTCCCCATAGGCCTGCCGAATTTCGAAGAAAAAGTCCTACAATTCGTAAAAAGCTTGGATCGTCTGGCTTCGAAAGCTGGAGGCATTTAGTTATAACGATTTAAAAATAGAAATGGAATCTATGAAAAAATTATATCTGAAGAAAGTGTAGCAATCAAGAACCGGGTTAAAGAACTTCTTTCAATTTTTTCCTATGAGCCCACTGCTAAAAATATAAATGGAAACAATCTGTTTTGGAAGTGTTTACCAAACGGAACTTTAGTGCAAAAAGGAGATAGATGTTTTGAAGGCAAGCGTAGCAAATTGGATGATTGGAGCCAACTTGGCTGGCTCAGCAAATTGAAGTTTCAATAATATAAAGAAATAACAGATCTTATGGTTTTCGACGAAATAAAATACCTAATCGTCAATTATATGGGAAACAGGTGGTCATGAATGACAGGTGATATTTTCACTCAAGCTAGAAGTATAAAAAAAATTCACCAAATATATCCAATGAAAGGCCTGGATCAGTACTTTCCGAATCTAATTTTAGTTTTGGCATTTGTTCGGAAGGCGGGGAGTGCGGCACGGACCCATTCTCAACTACTCAACCCAAAAATCTGGAAAAAAATCAAGGAGCTGCTTCTATACGGTGCTCAGGCCTCAAAATGCCCTCCATGTCGATATCTATTCAAATTAGGTTAATATAATTCTCGGTTTTTAGGAAATTGACTGGCTAAATTTATCCTAGAGATCCCCACTGCCACTTCCGCCTTCCGATCACAGCTCATACGAGCGCCAGTTAGTCGTTTACGATAGTATCTGGCCAGCGTTCTCCGATGATACGACGCTGGCAGTTGTTAACGAAGCCTTGGAGAATTTGAGTAACAGTGGAATTTCTACTCCTGCATAACACAGCTTCATCTTGGTGTTGAGATAAAATTTCCAGATTTTAGACAAGGCAGCGAAAGCAGATCTAACGCTGTTAATGCGTCGGGCAACATCCAATTCGGTGCCGAAAGTCAGCAAAAACCGAGCTTCCGAGTTTGAGGAAAGATGTAATCGTGCATTGAATTTCTCCACGTCCCCCAGACAAAGTAGCATGAAAAACGTACCGATAACAAAAAGAAATAATATCAGTGACAAGATGCAACCCTTGCGAACTCCGCTTTGGACCTTATAATACTCAGAAATTTTGCTACACACTATCGCAAGCTTTCTTGAAATTGATGAAGAGCAGGGGAACCGCAAATTTAAACTCCGCCCACTGTTCTAAAATGATCCGTAGGGTGTTGATGTAGTCAATACTGGAGGATTTGGAACAGAAACCAGCCTGCCCTCAGTCGATCAAGCTTTCAAGATGTTCTTTAATGCATCCTAGGATTACCAGATACGCCTCTAATTGTCACACTTAAAAACGGATGCCCTTGTCTAGAATCTTAACGATCATCCCCCTCTTCCCCTCTATGGGAAAGGTCTCGGATTCCCAAGATTTCCGTCCAGATGGAAGAAGCAGATCTGTAATACTGGAGGTGCAGCGATAAATAACAATGCAGGGAGACCGTCAAGGCCTGGGGCTTTAACTCCGTTTGAGTGCACTGATGGCCGAAATGATTTCTCTTCTGCTTGGAGGAACACTACGTATTCGTATATTACGGTAGCCATTTCATGTGAAGTGTTCATTTCACCTCTTCAGCTGCTCTTCTTCTTCTTCTTCTTTTTCTTCAGCCTTTGTCCCGTTCACAAACGGGGTCGGCTCGTCGTGATCGGCTTCGCCATTTGGTTCTATCGAATGCCTGATCTGGGTGCAATCTCGAGGCTTTCAAATCCCCATCCAACGTATCAAGCCACCGTTGCTTAGGTCTGCCTTTTGGTCGTTTACCATCGACTTCGATGTTCAGACCAATCTTTGCAAGTGAATTCTCGTTTGCACGAATTGCGTGACCATACCATCGAAGACGCCTCTCTCGCAACTTTTCCACGATCGGTGCAATCCCATAACGATCGCGGATATCCTCATTTCGGATGTGATCTAAACGTGTGACGTTACATCTTCGTCTCCATTACCGCGAGACGCCGTTCATTGTCTTTTATGGTCGGCCAACACTCAGAACCATAGAGAGCGACTGGACGGACGACATTGCGGTAAATTTTAGATTTGAGACGTTCGTTGATACGTCGATCACAAAGGACACCAGTTGTGGAACGCCACTTCATCCAGGTTGCGTTAATGCGTGAAGCAATTTCATAACGCAGCTCTCCATTGGCTGATAGCGTTGACCCGAGGTATTTAAATCGCTCAGTTCTGGGCAAATCACTGTCGCTGACAGTGATTGTGCCTGTTTCATGGGGATCGGTCGTCAAAAATTCAGTTTTGTTTAAATTCAATCTGAGATCGTGTTGCATGAGGCGATCATTCCATTTTTGAACAAGTTGCTCGAGATCATTTTTGCTATCAGATGCTAGGAAAACATCATCTGCATAAAGCAGTGTGTAGGGCGCTGGACGTTGGATATCCCGTGTGACGGTGTCCATAACAAGGACAAAGAGGAGTGGTGAGAGGGCACTTCCTTGATGAACTCCAACAGAGACACGAAGCGGTTTTGATACACCCGCCATACTTCGAACTTTACTTTTCGGATCGTGATAGAGCAATTGAATCCAGCGCACGAGTTCTTCTGGCACGAAGTGTTGTCGTAAAGCATACCAGATGAGTTCGTGTGGTACACGGTCAAACGCTTTCTCTAGATCCAGAAAGGCAATGTAAAGAGGGCGATGCTTCTCACGGTGTTTCTCCATGAGTAACCGCGCAGCGTGTATTGCGTCAGTAGTGCCGCAGTTCTTGACAAATCCGGCTTGATTCACGGTTATTTCAACGATTTCGCGAATACGGTTGTCAAGAATGCGTTCAAAAATCTTCATGGTATGGGAAAGTAACCGGATCGGACGGTAATTTGAACATTCTGCTGGGCTACCTTTCTTTTTCCATATTAGAACAGTGGTACTTTCTTGCCAGTCAGATGGTGTTCTTCCTTCCTGAATAACCCGATTAAAGAATTCACTGAGCCACAGTGTTGGGTCCCAGCTCTTCGCTTTCCAGAGCTCAGATGCGATGTCGTCAGGTCCTGTTGCTTTCCCCGATTTCATTTGTTTTATTGCCTCCTCGACTTCAGTTGCGCTGACTGGTGGAACTGCTCCAAATGTCGGCAATGATTGTGGAAGTGGAGGATGAGCAAATTCTTCAGTTGAAATCTGCTCGAAGTATTCTCGCCATCTATCCGTTGCGGCTCGACGGTTGGTAAGCAAAGTACCGTTCTTGTCATTAACACAACAGAAGTGTTCGATATCCTGTGTGCGTTCATCACGGCTTTTAGCAAGTCGATGCAGATCTCTCTCGTCATGCCGAGTGTCCAGTTTATCGTAAAGATCTTTGAAATGGTTCGCTCGGGTGACAGCGACCGCTTTCTTTGCTTCCCGGTTGGCATTCTTATAAATTTGCCAATTAGCAGGCGTTTTATCGTCGAGAAATTTGTGGTAGAGGCGTTTCTTTTCACGGACCTTCATTTCAACATCATCATTCCAAAGTATCTCGGTTGATGTACCGCTTACCCGGCCTGATGACCCCGAGGGTTGCAGAGGCCGCTTTGTGGATCGTGTCTTTCATTTGGTTCCATGATTCTTCCACATTCGTAATGGTTGGCAATCGTATGAGTGAGACCGTTTCTTCATTGCGTTCCTCACGCCGTTTTATCGGTGCCTTAATTCGCAGGACAGCAATCAACGGCCGATGCTGAGGTGCGATGGTCTCATAGGGAACGACTTTGCAATCAGTGACAGTGGTAAAATGTTGACGTCTTATGAGAATATAGTCGATTTGCGTTTTATTGTTCCCACTATAAAATGTGGGAAGATGAGACAATCGTTTGATAAACCATGTATTCATAAGTACAAGGTCATGGGTGTCCGCAAAATCGATTATACGCCCGCCACCTTCATTGCGCGCTCCGAACCCCTTTCCCCCATGGCACCTATTACCGTCTGCCTTTTCACAAGACCATCGAAAGATCTTTTGTGATGTGGTATACACCTCTGAAATCATTGCTTTTTGCGGCATCTTCCGCTCCCTCCCCTGACCAGCGCAATAGCGAAGTCCCTTTTCTCACGGCACGGCTATATGCTGAACTTCTCGGGATTTCGCTCGGTATCGTGGTTCAGACGCATCACATCCGCCATCGCCCGCAGCAGTCAATACAGCTTTCCATTTATCATTCCCCTTCCACGATTCCGGATAGCTGAGTGGTTAGAGCACAAGGCTGTCGTACGGAAGGTCGCGGTTCAAATCTCGCTGGCGACAGTGGGCTTTGTAACGTGATTTGACGTCGGATACCAGTCGACTCAGCTGTGAATGAGTACCTGAGTCAAATCAGGGTAATAATCTCGGGCGAGCGTAATGCTGACCACATTGCCTCCTACAGTGTTCTGTAGTGTACCGTTACGGTCTTGAATGAAGTGCTCTAACACACTTCAATGCCCTGATCCAATATGGATTGTTGTGCCAACGATTATTATTATTTCACAATTCCGCAGCATCCGAAAAAGAACATTTCTGATGGCAACCCAATGCTCACCGATATTTCCAAGTGGGTTACTCAGTGTATCTGCCACCCGATCAACAAGAAAGCTTTCTCACTGTCGAGCGACAGCTGGATTATACAAGCGGTCGATGTTGAGCTTGGGGGATAAGTGGCGGACGCAACACGGAAACGGAATTAAAAGACTATCAGATGGTCACCCCTTCGAGGCTGATGACAACGCCTCTTTTGTTGCACACATCCTGGAGACAACTCCTAAATCGACCGCTGATCACAAAGTGGTCGATCTGTTTGCTTGTGCGGTGTCGATCAGTTGAAACGAGACTGACCTTATGGCATGCCCTGGGCTCAAATAATGTGCCACCAATGACGAGGCGATGGAAGATGCGGAAATCCACGAAGCTTCCACCATTATGATTACGGTCGTCAAAACAATGTTTCCCCAACACATGACCGAGGAAGGTGTTGTCAGCGCACACCTTTACGTTCAAATCACCTATCACGGCCACAATGTCACCTTTAGGAAGTCTCCTCTGAACTACGGGTAATTGCTCGTAGAAAACATCCTTCTCCACAGTATTGGATGCCTCTGTTGATGCATAGTACAATTATGATCCTCCTTGACCTGGACCGGAATCTTCCAGTTAGAAGTCTGTCAGAAACAGGCTCCCAGATCAAGAGGGTGTGCCTTGCAATAGCCGTCAGAAACAGCTCGACACTGGATTCGCATCTGCTCCTATTTGGACGGAGCATCTAACTTCGCTTAGACAGTCTAGACAAGTCGCCTAGACAAGTATTCTGAGGACCTTCGATACCATTCCACTTTTGGAACGTGGAACTTTTGGAATGTGGAATGGTATCGAAAGTCCAATCGTAGTCCGTTTTCGATAGATAAAGGTCGTCGCCATAAGGTCCGCCCCTATCCGTTAACGTTTCGGTAGCAATAACGTTTCAAAATTGCAGGTTGCTAGCCCACGAATTACTATCCTTTTAGTCGTCACAAGCAGGGAAGACTTTGTTGAACTATGTTGGACTTAAAGGGTCTTAGAGTTTATCCCATTGTACCGAGTGAACTATGTTGAACTTGCCCAGAAAACAATTTAAATATCTTGGGGGTTAATGCTATCAGTCAATGGAGAACTGCATTGTGAAATTGCTTCATACATTAGCGCAACCTGGATGAAGTGGCGTTTCACAACTGGTGTTGTTTGTGATCGACGTATCACCGAACGTCTCAAATCTAAAATTTAACGCAGTGTCAACCGCCTTGTCACCCTCTATAATTCTGAAGGTTGGCCAACTATAAAAGACAATGAACGGTGTGTTGCGGTAATGGAGACACCAACATGGGTTGGACTAGTTGCGTAACATGCTTTGATTACATCCGAAATGAGAATATCTGCAATCGATATGGAATTGCACTGATCATGGAAAAATTGGAGGGGCTCCTGCGATGGTATGATCACGTAATTAGCGCTAACGAAAAGAAAACTCACTCGCCAAGATCAGTCTGAACGTCGAACTCGATGGTAAGCGACCAAAAAGGTCGGCCGAAACAACGGTGGCTTGATACGCTTTTGATAGAACAAAATGGCGCAATCGATCAGGACCAGCCGACCCCGCTTGTGAACGGGACAAAGGCTCAAGAAAAAAAAAGAGCAAAAGATTTATTCCATGCGATACGTGAAATGCTTGGCGAGGGAAGTGCTATGATAGAGTGGTTGCTACCATGCCACTGACCAGTGACAGATTTAGAGTGGAGGCAAGAAAATAGCAGTGACATCATACATTAATTCCCCTCAATACAATCTTATATTCAATTTTTTATATTTTTTTCTGTTTTTAAATGTTACTGTCAGCGAAGTGTCAAAGTGGTTATATTTACAGCAGCACACTATAACAGAATTTTTGTAAAAAATTAATTTCTGTCAAAAAGCTGTCATTCAGCGCAGTAAAAATTTATTCTAAAGTAATTGAAGATTATAAAATTCATTATGAATAATTGAGTTGATTTTGCTCTAACCTTCCAGGAAAGCGTCAACCCTCCCATGTACATAGCCCCCCTGCGCATTATTTTGGAAGCCGCAGAGTAGTTTAGGGTAGACCGCCGCAGGGCCACCATATCATCTGACCTCCATGAGGAGGAAAGGAAATAGGGGGGCACTCGTCGCGTAGATGTCGGAGTTCGCTCAGAGCTGATCCTCCCCCGTCCATCCCGCGCGCGTTAAGTTTTTGTGATTTAGTCCCTCTCTTATTAGGCCGTTTGGCAGTCTTCCTTTAGAATTGAATGAAATCTTCGATGGTATTAATCCGCCTCGAGACTTCCCGTCCCCTACCCTGGGTAGGTTTAGTTTTGTTGGCTCCTGAGTCAAGCCACGTTGTAAAATCTCTGTCTTGACAGGGAGGTAATATTTGGATACCAAGAACCTCGGCACTCATCTCGCCGGACTGCTAGCATTCGGATTAGCTCCAGCACATGCCGTCCGGCTCCTCATATTATCTCACGACTTGCAAACTTGTTAGGGGACTTTGGTTGGTTGACAGCCTTGGTGACCATGTTGGTACCAAGGTGATGCAACGCCGGACTCCCATCATAACAGAGGTGGTGCCCAACATGGGGGTCCGGTTACTACACAACTATTTACTACGCTTATTGTGTTATCACTATATTCTAATTTTAATTAAACTTTGATGTTCATCTTTGGCCTTTCACAGTTCATGAAGTCGGCGTTGCTATTTTTTTTACCGCCACTGTATATGATACTAAAAATCGCCATACGCAGTATTAACTAGTCTTTTTTTAGTTTGCTTAATTTTTTCAGTCCGGAAATCAATTTTGTCTACGGCAATACTTTCTTTTGTAATTCGCCCCCAGCAAGAGCTTTATTTGACCCTTTCTCGTTAATTTTCTTTGCACTATATCTGACTGTACGTTAGGTTCTTATAAAAAAAACAAAACATATACAACCCCCTTTACCCCCTTTCTGAGCACTTATAGTTTCGTACGACGGTGCTCAATTTTGCTCACTGCGCGTTTATATCTCCTAACTTGGTTCCCGCAACCATTACGTAAAATCATAACAAAAAACTTGTAGTGAAAATGTTCGCGCGCCGCAGTTTCCAGTTGGGAAATCAACAATCTAGCATTCAATTGCGTTGAATAGGATTTCAAAAAGTTGAAGCAGAACTGGCACCAAGGTGGAAAGGCACATCTCAGAACTGAATGGAGCATTTAAATAGTACTTATTAGAAAATTTACTTGTTGGGTGGTAAATCGGCTTATGGAGTCCCATCAAATGTTTCTTGATAACCTGTGCAGATTGGAATGGATTCTGCCAGGTACAGTCGTAAACGTGCCACGTCCGAGCAAACGTCGCCCATTGCTGAAACACCAAGCACTCATTAAATTGAAAAGTCACCACAAGGAAAATATCTAATTCACCTGAACTCGCTTTAAGGCAGACATTCCGGTAGAAATCGAAACCCGTGCCCCAACCAAAACAACTAAATTGAGGTTATCCGCAACTGTCACAACCTCACTCATCCACTGCACCAAAAATGGGTTGCCACTCTCCTCGACGGCAATGCAGTTTCCTCAGTGAAGATTTACACCGCTTTCCTGAGAACCCAATCAATTAGGTACGAAGGAACAACCTCAGACCTGCGAACAAGCCGGAAGGATGTCGTTGTGTAACCGAAGAAGTCCGGTAACTAAAATTGTAAGTAAAGTGTTTGGTAGTTAATTTTTGGTAACTAAAATAAAATAGTGGATGTTAATCTTATTACAATTAAAACCGCTTAAAAGAGTAAAGTAATAGTAATAAGTCGCAGGAAAAATTCGGCGACGAAGGAACGTGCAATTCGGAAACGGAAATGCAGAAAATGGCCGCCAAGAAATTTCCTCGGGTGAAAACTTTTCCGTTTGTGCGGGAAAAATTAGCATTGTCGCTACCCTGCTTAAGTCAACATAGACTAAACACAAGATCGGCATGTTTTTTTAGCGCTTCCCGGCCTAGTTGATCAGTAAATTCATTGTGTGTACTCTGTTAATAATGTGTCGGTTTCAATCCCATGTTTCGGTCATTTGAATGATTTTTCAACTTCCGCCCAGAGACTGCAAGAATCCGCCAATAGAAGGTAAGAAATTAGTGTTTAAGTTTCTGATTAGGGGAAATTTCATCGTGGACAATTGAGGAGTCCACAATTTTTTCGCGGATTCTAAGCATACAACTTTCCAATTCGTACAGTTACCTACGAAATTAACGGCTAACTTCTGGGATTCGAATGTATTTTAATGCTTTACCGAGAATACCCAAAGTATCCAAGTTCAGCAGAATATCGTAGGAAACGTTCCAGAGGTCCGGCCCTAGGATGGATCCCTGTGCTACTCCCGACGTGGTTTCCATCCTCCTCTGGCCCTCTAGCGTCTCATAGAGCAGGGAGCGGTCTTGCAGATAATCCCTCAATATCCGCAAGAGATAGCTTGGCACATGAAAGGCGTTCGCTGGTGTGCCTCGCATATCTGTCCATCTTACGGAATTGGAGGCATTTCTGACATCAAGCGTTATGAGGAGCACTATCCGTCGAAATTGGCGGCTGTGTGCATCGTCCCGATTAACCGCATCTACGACCTCCATAACAGCATCCACTGTAGATTTCCCTGTTCTGAACCCGAACTGCTTTGCGGATAAGTTCCCGGCAGCACGGATCGCTTCAGCGAGTCTACCCCTCATGAGCGTCTCGAGCACTTTTCCGGCCGTGCCAAGCATACACAGCGGTCGGTATGCAGACGAAAGCTGCGGATCCCCTTTACCCTTATTGATCAACGCGAGTCTGGCCACTTTCCTGCGACAAGGAAAAATGCCTTCCATCAAGCAGGTGTTGACCACTTCAAGCAGCAATTCTGACCGTTGGTGGAACACCAGTTTATAAACTTCCGCCGGGATGTCATGAGGACCTGGCGCCTTCCGATTTTTCATAGTGAGAACCGCTTCTTCGAGCTCTCTCATTGTGAAAAGGGGGCAATCCATGACGCTTTCCGCGCTATTTATATCAACCCATACAGGATGTCTGGGGAACAATGGCCGCACAATGCTCAGTATGCAGGGTTTCCGCAGAGCCTCGATTTTCCGGGTAACAAGCTTATAGCCAAATCCCTACGGGTCCTCATTCAGCTCGTTAACAAGGTTCTGCCAGCCGCGAACTTTGCTTTTATTTATAGCGCTGTGGAGTCTCCTTTTTGCTGATCTATATTGTGCCTTTACGGCACGTGCTTCCTCGTTGGCGTGCAAACGTTGTGCCAAACGGCGGTGACACTCCTTCCATAGGTTGGCTATTTCTGCCGTCCACCAGTACATAGGGCCCCTCCGGAACATGGAAGCCTCACACGTCGTCGTTATCAGGTTCATCACAGAATTTACGACGGTGTCAGCTGCGACACTACCACCCTCAGGAGTGCCCCCAACGCGGCCCTACCTGTTCCAAGAGCTTCGACGAACTTCCCGATGTTCACCCTCGCGACATTCCACACGCAGGGGGAGCGTCGTGTTGGTGCTCGCCGGCAAGTAGCGTCAACCACTTCGAACGCAATGTACTGATGATCACTTGCCGAGGAGTCTTCTAGGACTCGCCACCCGTCCACCGATGATGCTAGAGATTCCGACGCAAAAGTGATGTCAGGAATGCTTCCTTCACAGCCTGAGCGCCGAAACGTTGGTGTGGATCCGGTGTTTAAAACTACCCCGGTTCTCGCCGCCATTTCCAGAATCCGTTTCCCTCTGGAGGCTGACTGAGGACTGCCCCATTCAAGAGCCCTGGCATTAAAATCACCGCTAACCAGGATTCGTCCCTCTGTGCTCGAAACGGCGTCCTCCAGAGCATCAAGCCGGCGCCGAAAGACCGGCATCGTCTCATTCGGCGTCAGGTAAACGCTAAAAAACGTTATCCCTAAACACTGAATCCAGACAAACCCGTTCCCCGGCCTTCGACAAGAACACGAAGTCGAACGTTGTCCCGAAACGGGATGGCAGCGGTGCTTAATACGTCGGGATGCTATGAGGACGAGTCCTTGTTCCGGTATTGCTCGCTAATAAGCACTAGCTCAGCATTTACTTCCGCAGCGAATTGTGCTAGGAACTGGTGAGCGGTTGCACTCCGGTGCATGTTAGTTTGCAAAATGCGGATGATGCCGCTCGCACCCTAGCCCTTTCCAATTCCGCCCTGAAGATCGGACACCGTCCCTAGCCCGTAGTGTTTGCGACGCTTTCACCAGATACGCCACGATCCCTGCAGAGAACGCAACTCTCGCTTTTCTTGCAGGTCTTCGCTTGATAACCCACTTGGCCGCATCTCCGGCATGCTGTCTTCCTGTCCAAACCCCTGCAAGCTGCTGACGTGTGTCCATAGTCCAGACACCTGTAGCACTTGGTGGGGACTATCCGCATTCGCACCCTGCGTACTACTCATCCGATTTTGATTCTCCCGCTGCTAAGGGGTTTCCTCGCATATTGCTCGGGGACTTCCACCACGGCAAGCTTTTGGCCTTGAGCATTTACAGAGGTGATACCGCATCGGTTACCTCTGGACATTCGCGCTTTAGCACCTCCTCTACTTCGACCTTTTCTGTGTGGCAGTCAAGATCCCGTATTTCTAGAGAACGCGTGGGCTCTAGTTTGGAAACAGGAGCCTTCTGACCCAATAGCCCCTTGACCGTTTCGCAGAACGTGCTCTTGTTGGTCGTGTTTGGGACCAGTTCGACGAGAACTCCACCACTCCTCGTTTTCCGTATGGAAGACACCTCTGCTCCGTTCTCTTCGGGTTTCATCCTGTAGCGGATTTCAGTAAGGACTTCCGCAAATGTCTTGCCTTCCGTCGGCTTAATGAACAGAGCCGACGCTCTAGTCCTTCTTCGCTTCCTCATCTTTTCTGCTCCTGGCTTTTGGTTGGTAGCCTCCATATTTTTGAACAGAGGTGTCTCTGGCGGCGGAGTCAGTTGCTTCTTTTTTTCCTTTTTCGCCTTCTTTTTTTGGGCCCTGGAAACTACTTCGATAAAGTCTCCTTCGGGCGCGTCTCTTTCCGCTTTTTCCCCAGTTCGCTTTGCAAAGGGCTATCTGCAGTCCGTTTGACGCAATCAGCATTTTCAGCGGGGAGTGCGACTCTGCTTTCCAATCGTCTTCCGCTGCTCTTCACGTTCGCCTATTGAAGGAGATGCGGTCCAGTAGTTCCTCCAGTTCCATCAGCCCGTTTTTGACGCCTTTGCTGACGTTCTTCTGGAGGAACGTTACCGACCGCATACGCTTCATCACTGCCGCGCACTGATGAGCTTTTCCTCTTTGGCTCTAGCGAGGACGGTCGACTGCACTTCCACTCGGTTTGTGCCCGAATCCATCTGCTCAGGACTAGCGATTCTGACTGAGCTTACTTCCAGAACAGGGGCACTGCAAGACATTGGAGTTGCCATCTCCGCACGGTCAGTCGCACCACTTGATGAGGCTTCCTCTTTATTTGGGCGGTGTCGCATCGAGTATGTCAGCCCTCGTTGCGTCTTTCGCTGATCGCTGCGGTGAACGACGCATTTTTGTGCTCCACCCAAACGCACTCAGCTCTTCCTCCTTCCCTCTTGTTTCGTCGATTTTTTTTATAAGTTTATGTATATTCTCCATGAAAAAGTGACCAGCGCATCGTGTGCAAGGGAGCGGGCCGCAATAGTCAGGAACGGGTATACCTTCCGGGACACAGCCCCCACTTCAGTTCGCTGAGGCCTGACCTACGCTTAGCTGATCCCGGAATTCACGGACGGATCAGCGCTCGCTCGGGGCAACGCGATCTACTAACACCGGTTCAATGCACACCTCCCGACCAGTGTCCCGAAGGCAGAGCTACGCTCACATCACCCCGTCGACGCCGACAGAAAGTTGTCGACGGCTCCGGAGACTCCCAGTGTGTCCCGACGTGTACCGGTCATTCGCGGTTCGCTCTTCACCGAGAAGTTTTCTCGAGGCTACTACCTAAGATACAGGTATGCTGCCAGCTATGGGGCAGAACTACTTACTCGGGCACCTCGGGGACGTTACACCCCGTATCGTAAGCGATCCGTTAAAAGTCGCTAACGACCCACGAGAGGCGGACGATGTTTAAAAGTACGTACGCGTAGCCGCAGAAGTCCTAATTGGCATGCACGATCTCGGCAGCAATTTTCATCTGAAATCATAAAGCCAAGGATTTTCTTTGTCAACTGGATTTTTTGCTGTCGGTGAACTAGGATCTTCGCGAAACTCGAACAATAACTACAAAAGTCAGGCTCCTAAAAACAAAATTTGAATTTTAGACAAAATGCGCTAAAAATGGTTTAAGAATGTTTATTTTGCAAAGATCCTAGTTCATATAGACTAATTTTCTATACCCTTTAAAATGAATACTATATGTGGCAAATCCGTTCACTAGTTTTTAGTAATCTTGCACGCCGATTCGGAAAAAATGATTTCCAAAAAACGCCGTTTAAAGTCCTCTGTCTGAATTTAATATGATAAACTCAAAACTGGCAAAAGTGCCAATGAATGAAAATCAAGGGCTAGGGCAGAATTATCGCTAGCTTTAAAATAAAAGTGTCTTCAGATTGCTTGATTAACATTAGCTTTATTTTTCGCTCAAACTTACTTAAATTCAGAAACTTTGCTTATGCGATGAATTACTTATTTGCCTAGGTAAACATAATCAAATAGTTCGATGTCCCACGTACATACAATTAATTTGAGAATGCAATGCATTATTTTCTTATACATGGTCGTTGTCATTTACCAGAAACGCGTCCGGATGCATATTCGTCATTTTTAGCTTAATTTTACTATGGGTTCATTAAATATGAGTTTGGGTGTAATACCTTGGATGCAAAATATTGTAAGTGTTATGCTTTGAACATTCACAGATAGATTCATAGAGATTTCAAGTATACAGTATAATATTTATCATCAACGGCGCAACAACCGGTATCCGGTCTAGGGCTGCCTTAATAAGGAACTCCAGACATCCCGGTTTTGCGCGGAGGTCCACCAATTTGATATCTCTAAAAGCTGTCTGGCGTCCTGACCTACGCCATCGCTCCATCTTAGGCAGGGTCTGCCTCGTCTTCTTTTTCTACCATAGATATTGCCCGGTGGGGATCATCCTCATCCATACGGATTAAGTGGCCCGCCCACCGTAACTTATTGAGCCGGATTTTATCCACAACCTGACGGTAGTGGTATCGCTCATAGATTTTGTCGTTATGTAGGCTATGGAATCGTCCATCCTCATGTAGGGGACCACAAATTCTTCGGAAGATTTTTATCTCGACCGCGACCAAGAGTTCACAATTCTTCTTCATAAGAACCCAAGTCTCCGAGGAATACATGAGTATTAGCAAGATCATTGTCATGTACAGTAAGAGCTTTGACCCTATGGTGAGAAGTTTCGAGCGGAACAGTTTTTGTAAGCTGAAATAGGCTCTGTTGGCTGGCAACAACCGTGCGCAGATGTCATCGTCATAGCTGTTATCGGTTGTGATTTTCGACCCTAGATAGGAGAAATTATCAACGGTTTCAAAGTTGTAGTCTCCTATTTTTATTCTTCCCGTTTGACTAGTGCGGTTTGATATTGTTCGTTGGTTGGGTTTTGGTGCTGACGTTCCCACCATATATTTTGTCTTGCCTTCATTGATGTGCAGCCCAAGATCTCGTGCCGCCTGCCCGATCTGGATGAAGGCAGTTTGTACATCTCGGGTGGTTCTTCCCATGATGTCGATATCGTCAGCATAGGCCAGTAGTTGGATGGACTTAAAGAGGATCGTACTTCTTGCATTTACCTCAGCATCACGGATCACTTTCTCAAGGGCCCTTGTCGTAGACCGTTGTTGCCGATTTACCTGGAGTAAAGCCTCTTTGGTATGCGCCAACGATGTTCTTGGCGTATGGGGCTATCCGGCCTAGCAAGGATAGCGGAGATGGTACTCAGCAACGTGATACCTCTGTAATTGCTGCACTGTGTGATATCTCCCTTTTTATGTATGAGACAGATAATGCCTCGCTGCCAGTCGTCAGGCATTGCTTCGCTGTCCCTTACCTTGAGCACAAGTTGATGAGCCACTTGGTGTAATTGGTCGCCTCTATATTTAACCAATTCGGCTGTAATTCCATCGGCTCCTGGCGACTTATGATTTTTAAGCCGATGAATTGCACGGACTGTTTCTTCTATACTTGGTGGTGGCAGTATTTGTCCGTCATCTTCAGTTGGCGAGACCTCCAACTCACCGATGTTCTGGTTGTTCATCAAAGTACTCAACCCATCGCTCCAATATGCCCATTCTGTCAGAAATCAGATTTCCCTCTTTGTCTCGGCAGGATGAATATCAAGGTGTGTAAGGCTTCATCCTGCTGACTTGTGGTAAAACTTGCGAGCCTGCTGCCGTTGGCTCCCTGTACTTTTCAAGTTCACAGGCCTGTTGGTTTTCCCAGGCTTTCTTTTCCGTCTGTGAAGTCGCTTCTCCGCTCGCAGGAGTTCGTGATAAGTCTATGCGCGTGCCCGCGTTCTTTGAGAATGCAGCATTACTCGGTATGCAGCATGCTTTCGTTCCATTGCTAGCTTACATTCATCGTCAAACCAACCGTTCCGACTCTTTTTGCGGCTGGGGCCAAGTATGTTTGTGGCCGTATTTATGATAACGTTCTTCAGGTGATTGTGAAGATCATTTGTTGATGCTTCATCTCCAGGATCTCTGTTGACTGCGATTATTGCGGCATTCATTTTCCTCTTATAGGCGCCGCGGAGGGCTGTGTTGTGTATGGCTTCATTGTGAACTCTCACCTGATTGTACATTCTTAACAAACTTTGTCCTAGTCAATGAATTTATGAGGAGCAGCCAATCTTTAAATTTTAGATTTAGCTTCTCACTTTTTTCCACGCTCTCTCCATTTTAATTTAACCCCTAAATGCCTCCCTAAGTCTTGAAGGATTTAAGAATCAAGTAATATTATAAAGCGGATCTTCACGAAGCTCTTCACCTCACCTATTTTAACGTGTTGCGTAAAAAAAAAAAATTCCAGTGATAGCATTTCACTTAGAGTCCCTTGTAAGTTCCTCTTTTGTTCCACGAACCTCGCGCATTGGAAGAATGCGTGCGCTGTTTGGACAATAGGTGAGATTACAATTGATCCTCTGATGTTTTCTCTCCAGCTACTCCCTGTCTGTCCAACGCCCCTTTTTGAGTGATCCATTCGCTGTTGCTATCTAGATTTCTCGCTTTCGCCTTTTTTCGTTTCCGATAAAGTAGAGATGGACTTGGCGTTAACTCTTCCTTCAGGCTGTTCTTCTGTAGACCGTAATCGGTTTATGTACTTTACATAAAATGTGCAACGCTGTTTCCCAACATGCATATAGCTGGTTACAAGCAGCATTCTTGCCAAAACCATACTGGCAATTGCCTTCAGGGAAGTATATGTTACGCACAGCTTAAAATTAAGTTTTGCATCTATCATCACTCCCAAATATTTGATGGGTGGCTGGGAAGGGGCGATATGACTCCCAATTCTAATGCGGGTAAAATTTCTCTTTCGTTGCTTGGTGATGAGGACCGCTTCTGTCTTTCCCTCCGCAAGTGCCAGCGCAACGCTTGCCGACCAAGCCTTAATAGCATTGATTGCTTGGCATAAGTACAACTCAGCATCTTTGAGAGAATTTGCAATCACAACCAGTGCAATATCTTTGGCGTAAGCCAGATAATTAATTGCATCATTGTATATGATGTTCCGTAGTACGGTTCCAGTACGGAAAGCTGTGGGACACCTGACGACACAACGTACTCTTGAGGTCTATCATCGGTGTCACACCAGAGCGTCCGTTCTCTACCAACTTCTGCCATGCATGCATGTTTCGAACAACCCAACGGACCTATCTAGTCTAGATTTCATGGCGAGTCAAAAGCCCCCTTTGTTATTCCATCCAGGCCCGGAGGTTTGTTGTCACCAATTCTGATGCAGCTCATCTTTGGTTACTGCTGGATAGCCAAGTTGAGATTTTTGCGGGTGTCTTTGTATGCATGCTCCTTTTGTTTGGTTCGGTGGTAGGCTGATCCAAGGCCGGGCAGTTCACTATTTCACCTCTAGTTGGGTCTTCTACTGGGGAATATGCATCTCCTAGGTATGGACGCGTCACATGCGTTGGGGATGTACTGTACTGCATAGAGAGTTTTCCCAGGATGGCAGGATGGTCTAGTCACACTTCCATGAAAGTTTGCTCATCCAGTGCTTTTGTAAACGAGCCTGATGTCTGGACTTTGTGTATATAGTTTCCTTAACGTGTGGCTATCTCCCTAGATCGAAAATAATTGCCTGGGGATCGCTGTGGGTGTAGTCCTTGCTAACGTGCCAGGCCATACAACGCATCCACAGCGCTAACAAAGGTCCGATCTACAATTGAAGCAGACCCTCCTTTTCGAAAGGTACATTACATTCGTCAGCCAGAACTAAATCTAACTGTGCAAAAGATTCTAATAGACGTTGGCACTTTTCATTATCATCTCTGTTTCCCCACTCAAGGGCCCACGCATTAAAACCACCTTCGAAGTTCATCCCGTTGCGTCGTTATCGAGATTGTCCAACATGTCTGCAAACTCAGACAATATGGGACGTAGCAGCTGTACACGGACACACTGCTTAATTTTTCCATATAAAGCCATTGGCCTACTAACTCATAGTGCGTTGCATCGCTTAACTACCGTAAGCCCACTCCACCAGTTGAGTCTGTGGCCCATACGCCCTGTGAAGATTCCTGAATGGTTTACTTACGATGGAAACCTCGATATCAGAGTCGTGGGTGGTCTGCTCAAGTAAACCCTGAGCAACCCTGCAATGATTGAAGTTTATTTGAATAAACTTCATTTTCTAATTGAAGTTAACGCCTTCCTAAATTCCAGGTATTTACTACTTCCGCAATATGCCGGTTATTCCTTCCCTTCTTACCTTCGCACAATAAGCATTGGGGGTCCCTATTGCATTCCTTGGCAATATGACCTTTCTCTCCATATCTTCTGCATCGGTCGGACCAACCGATGCCGCCGCTGTTTGCCTTCGCGAAGTATATAAACATCAGGCATTTGAAGCACCTCTTTAGGGAAATCTATTGCCTTAAACGCAAAACAACCTATCTTTACATATAGCCAACAGCTTCTGCGCTGCTTCCACTGGTAGTCGCATTGTGGCATTGTACTGCCATAAGCTTTTCTTATAGTCACGATGGATGCTTCTCCGAATTCCTGCAACTTGAATTGCTGTTTCAAGGTAGGGCAGACTTCTCCTCTGGATGCCACTTCATCGAGATCCTTGCATTGTTTTGGGAACGTAACACGATATTCTCCCTAAGCGAGTTTATAACTTGGTTATGAAAACCATCGGTGTTTCCCATATTGATTTTTTTTAGCTCAAACATGAAATCTTCTCTCTAATCCTTCGAATTTTGCTCGCATTTCGGCCTAGGTCTCTTAGGTTGGGGTCAACTTTGATTTTTTTATTATCTCCGTATACGATAGGGGATACTCATCCTTGGTTTCTTCTTCTTCTTTTTGTTTACGACCTTAGTCCATTCACCGTTTTTATTGTCCTTAGGTTTCGCTTCGATGGCGACATTTCCACTTTGGGTATATTTTCTGAACTATTACTTCCGTTTGTTGAACTGATCAGAATGCCTTTTTCCTTTTAGGCGCCTATTGATTTGCTAAAGATTTCCCGGAGGAAGAGAACTTTATACTTTGGTGTCACTTGAGTCGGCTGTGACACTGTTGGGACAGCAGGTTTTGACCTTCCATTAGGCCTTCTTTCCTTCTCTGACCTATTACAAAGCGCCCTGTTCTTAATGGTTTGTTACATGTTGTCCTTGTTCTTGTTAAATTCGAACAGCTCCACTATTTTAACTACACACTATGACTTTGGCATTGGAGGAGACTTCCTCTTAATGGGTCTACTTTTTCGTCCTGGAGTACTTCTTGACCAGATGTGGTGGGCGTTGGAATTGGTTTGTTTCACCAACCATCTCTTTCTAACCTGTCATGCTTTGCCTTTATGCCTGTGTGTCCTTCGTTTGGACACCTCCTTCTCCAAACTTAAAACACTTGCAACATTAGATATCACGGTGACCAAGTTGTCCACCACCGAAAAACGGCCGCGAAAGGATATCGACAGCCGGGAGCTCGCTTGCGCACTCCCAAAAGCTATCGTTACTGAGGCCCAGCATCGTAAGTTTACTCCTTAGTTCTTCCATGTTGACTTCATTTGCTGGATGTCTTTCCCATAGCCATTTTGGTCCACGCGCCAGAGATGAGCAAATACGTGCCTCTGCAGAGTTAAAAAAGAACAAGTCGGAATACCGGAAGCTCGCGCTTCGGGTATAAAGGTTTTGTGTTCATCTTATGTAAGACATTTCAACGCACATTTTTCTATCCGTATATAGCTACAAACCCAACATATTGCTTCATATTTTTCCAAACTACGAGACATGCGTACATATTACAGCCATAGATATTACGCTCACCCTAAACAAACAAACTGCCTATTACCGAATACTGTACACATATATGCACGTATATAAATTGATCCTACCCATATTTCCGATTTACTTCTTATATCTATCTGAATAGGCACTACCCACAAAGTTCATTAGCACGCATATACTATATACCTACATACCCAGTTGATATTCACATACAAATGACTAAAAAACTAAAACAAAATAATTCTTTGGGACCCCATTCATAAGAACTCATTTGGTTGTGGTATTGACGAATTGATATGTGATGATGACGTCATGCAGTCATGCATGAAGAGTGCCCGAAATTCACAAAAAATGGTAAAGTTTTACTCCCTATAACTTTGTCAATAATAGTTGGATTTTCTTCAAACTTGACTAGCTTGTGAAATATGCTCTTTACTCTATGCATGCCAAATTTTGTACTTCTGGGATGAATATAAGGGGGGTTGCCGGGTAAATTTCTAAAATGTGGAAATATACTATTATTAACTTTATTTGTGGAGATATCGGAACCGGATATATTTTGAGGCCTAGATTTCGTAGAGATGCACTATTGAGATTTTTTTCAGATTTTTCGGTTGGATAGGTTCTGAGAACGAGACCTGTTACACTTTTTGGGGGGCATATTTTGAGCCCTCACTCCCCTATGTTTCACCCAATATCAAATATTGAACCAGTTTCGAAAAGTACTAATTGAGACCTTTCATTTGATACCCCACATGGCCACATTTTATGAAAAAACATTTTGCAGCCTCCTTTCACATGTATGGGGAGCCCCCCCTTAAACTTAACAGAAAATTGCGTCAGTTTCTGCATGTAAAAGGAACGGCAGATTACATACTTCTACCAATTTTCGTGACAATCGGTTCAGCCGTTTCCGAATAAATCGGGTGTGACAGACAGACAGACAGACAGACAGACAGACAGACAGACAGACGGACAGACAGACATCGAATCGATTCTAATAAGGTTTTGTTTCACACAAAACCTTAAAAACGACATAAAAACATATTTGCACATCAATACGTATGCCCATATCCGCCACCTGAAGGCGCGCACGATGGGAGACCTGGTAACTCCTTACAGAGTTCATTATCTGTCTGCATTCTCACCTGTCTGTCTGTCTGTCACATTTGCTTTTCTCACAAGCTACAGCACCTATTGACACGAAATACACGAAATATGGTAGAACGTGGAAAATGTGAACGCCCCCGCATGCCTTGGGTAAGATTACTCTACATTGAGTTTAAGGAGGGGGACGGGTCCCCATACATGTTAAAGGAGGAAATACATTTTTTTCATCAAATATAAATTTGTAGGGTATCGAATGAAAGGTCTTGATTACTGCATTCAGTGATTTGTGTAAATTTACTGTAACCCAAAACACGTAAGGTCACTATGGCACTAAATCTGGCATGCTAAACGCATACACATTACGAGCCTCGTATAAATGGAACAGTTCTGCACTCAACTATTCTTACACAAGAAGTACACAAAAAATTTCTTATCTGAACCGCCGAGCTTCCGGTTTTCCACTTGTTTCACTTCATGTCAAACCGCGCTCAGCTTGATACAAAGTGTTGCCTTTCGTCCTTGGCAATCTCGAGCCGCAGGACGTATTTTTTAAGCAAATTCACCTTATCAACTTACAATTTGAAAGCTTCAATATAATCATCAATATACATATGTGTCACAATATCATTTCGAGGAGCGGTTTACACCTACTCTATAACACCTACTCTATAACACTTTATTAACACTACTAACATAGGTTATAATCCGTTTCATAACTGTAGGATTACCTCTAATTTGGCATATTTAACCTATCGTTGTAACCTAAACGAAATGCTGGCTGGATGGTGGATGGATGATGGAAAATCCAAACTAATGACTAATAAATATTCATTAATAATCCGTGAGTTTTCCAGAGTAGCTAGCAAATGCGGTTTCTTACATAAACGAGGTTTGGTATTATCATTAGGTTTGGGTAGTATTCCGCGCTTGGAACACTCTGGAGTCTTAAAGTCAATAATGCTATGATACGATATGTTGTTGTAACTTTAGCAAAAGACGATTGTCTAAAGTTTCTCCGTTAGATTTATGCTGGCCAAGCAAGTGGGACACTGCAAAGAATCAGTTCACATCAAACTAACGCAATAATAATGAACAGAATCTTAAATTTGCAGTGAATGTAAGGAAATGATAAACAATATCAGAGGACTATAACATATTCAGCGATGACAAAATTTGGTGTTGTAACCGATAACTTAAACTTTTTTTCATCAGAGAAAAAACCTACAATGGGAAAAAGATGGTGCGCAAATCTGAGTTTTTTTTAAAGGCCAAAAAGTTTATTTTACGACCCATGATTTATTGTTTACATTCTAGTGCGTGGTAATGCTTTTCCACTATATGATAAAATGCATCAGCGCATATGAGTAGTTGAAATTCGTCCCAAAGAATCTGCGTTCTTACATTCATCATTTTCCTCTAGTTGAGTTACCCTTCCAGAAAGATAATGCTCAAATTGACATAAGTTGCGAAAGTTGGCATTGCCTTGCTGCTAAACAAGTCAACGTTTTGCCATATTCCGTTTATTTGCCAATCATAAACCTTATGCAGAATGTTTAGACAATTATATTTCACCACATTTGCAAGAACAACATGCAATATCAATCGTTAAAGATCTTAAAACTCGGGTCCCCCGAGTGCTATCCAATCCTAAATTATCCAAATCTCGTTAGTATGAGAAATTTTGTGGAAAACACACAAATTATAAATGTTTATTGTTGTTTATTGTTTTAGTTTGAATGTTTGTTTTTAAAAGTTGTCCTATAATTATGAGCTGATCGAATTGCCGATATTTACCGTTTTTCCGTTCTTTTGCTCATAAATTTTGCGTGGTAATGTGAATTAAAATTTTAGAAGGTCCTTCTTCGCCAACAAAAAAAATCATTTAGCCTTGATTACAACCAAAGGTTAAATAGCCCAAGTCAGGGGTGCTCTTACAGTTATAAAACGCCCTATACTCGCTCGACTTGCGTTCTGTTGTTACTACGTCTCTAAGTGACATTTCCTCCAACTTTCAGCATCATAACTAAGTAGTCATGAAAGTAACATCATATAATAGTGCATACATAATATCTGCCTGGATTTGCAACGAGTTTATATTAATTTGGTTTCGGAAGACGTGATTTCCATGGCTATATACAATCAAACATTCATTAAAAGAGTCATAAGGAAAGCATTCATATAGAGCAGAACCCCGATAATTCGTGTCGTCAAGGGACTGACGATTTGGTACGAATAATTGGAATTGCCAATTATCGGTAGAACAAAATAAAAAAGTTGAAAAACGTATTATATTAAAAGCAATGCAAATCAGTTATTACGACCAATCCAATCCTATCCCAGTCAATTTCTACATGACTCATATCGAATATAACGATGTCCCCTACATATTAGGACAGATCGGTACGAACGATTTTACAAAGCTAATGGGCTAAATCAGATTTTGTGTGCCCTAATGGATGGATTCAACGTTTTCGTGTACGCCACGGAATCGTCAATCGCAGTTGAAGACTAACTGTAAATAGCCTGGCCAAACCTCCGAGAAAATTATTCAGATTGCGCAATGAATTAAAAAGATATAATATTGTCAAGCCAGGGCTATTTTTCAAAATGATACCTATAAAAACTCCCAAAATTTAGAAGAGAAAAATATACCGGTGGGAGAATGATCAAGGATACAGTAGATCTACTATAGGCAGTACCCTTACAAAAATGGCCCCACTTGCAAATGTGCTTGCAGAAGCTTATCTGTACACATCAGCGACGCTAAACAAGGAAAAGGCATAATCTTCGTCAAATCGTATTGGTAAGAGAGAGATCGGTGAGCTCTTGCTATTCTGGTACTACGGCGTGCTCACCCATATAGCAAAAAGTTGTTTCACGTATTCACTTATACATAAGCAAAAACTTGCCAATCTCACCAATACATTGGCAAGTCCGGGCGGTATGTCAAACACAGCTGATCGGGTTTTCGGTACATCTCGCTCATGCTCAAGGGCAAAATAATTTGAAATCGTGTCTACTCGCACTGATTTCCCCCCTTGAGGGGCAAGGGGGAGTGAGGCAGCTGTCTAGTATCTAACTGTGATCAAGGAGAAGATAACAGGAGGAGCGACAGTTTTGACTTAGTATAACTTTGTTAGTGATAGTGCGATTTTCACCAAATTTTGCAGCATCATGCCCTATATCGTAGCCTACATTGATGCAAAATTCTGTGATTCTAGAGTGAACCTATAATTATAGTAATGTACTATTATTAACTTTATTTGAACAGCTATCGATATGAAGGATATTTCGGAGCCTAGGGACCATATAGTGGCAGCCCTCTGATTTTTTTCAGTTTTTTCCGTTGGGTAGTTTCTGAGAATGGGTTCGTTAAAAAATGACCACTTTCAACCCCCCGCACTCCTCACCTTTTCAACAAAAGTCAAAACTTTAATTTGATACCCCACATGACTATATTTGATGAAAAAAAAATTTACACCCCCCTTTTGCATGTATGGGGACCTCCCCTTAAATTCGTCGTAAAAGGATGTAACTCACTATATGAGTGAGCGTTCACAGTTCCCACCCTTCTACCAAATTTGGTATCAATCGCTATAACCGTCTCCGAGAAAAATGCGTGTGACGGACAGACAGACAGACAGACGGTAAACCGATTTTAAGTTCTTTCTTTGAATCAATTAATTCTATTTCTTCTCGAAAATGCGCATTTCGGTAGCTGGCTTTTCAAGCCACTGATCAAGGTAGCATTGCAGCCTTTCTTCTATTGAATGGCTTTGCACAGAAAATTACTTGAAAATGAAGTATATACATACATATATGCGAGTATGTATGTATATATAATCTCTAATTATTGCGAAATTAAATGATTTGAATGAATCCACTGTCACGAAATTTATTGAGGGCGTGTAGTTGATGAATCCCTTTGCATACAATGTTTGCAATGGGTTTAAAGGGGGTCTTTACATACGAAAGGGGAGTGTATAATTTTTTTCACAGAATATGTTCATGTGGGTACCAAATAAAAGGACTCGATTAGTACTTTTCTAAACTGACCCTATTTTTGATCCAATATCTGCTCAAATGAAGTTAATAATAGTATATTATCATATTTTAGAAATTTATCTAAAAGTCCCTCATAAATTCGTCCTAAAAGTACAAAATTTGGTACCATTATAAGTAATAATATAGTATATTATGGCAAATGAAAGTTACGTATTGCACGTGAAGTTATCTCATTCTAAAACGCGTATACGTCATCACCACATGGCGGAGTTGGAGTTTGGAAATACATACGTCAAGGAATATTTTGAATTTTCAGGTATGTACGAATGGGATAACGTACATAGAAAACTTCTTATATAAGATGAACACAAAACCTTTATACTCCAAGCATCCAGATTCCGACGAAACCGCAAGTCATAGATTTTGTAACTTGGATGCTTGCCCAAGGAAAGGGGTTCCGTGGACCACAAACATGAAAGCATGTTGCTTTCCAACTGATCCGGTCCGATTAAGTGGATGGTAGACTTAGGAATCCCTCAATTCTTAAACAAAAACCTCGGCCTCGACCGGCTTAAGCCTAAAAAATTTTATTAGGCATATACATATAATTCATACACATGTCGTGTTATTGAATTAATATATGGGAGCAAATACTCTGGGAGCTGCTCCCAGGGCACAGGTGAGGCAGTGTCTGATAAGATGGCTCTGCCCTGGACGAAACCGCAAGCCATATAAGTAGTTTTTGCTCAAAATGGGACCTTGGCGAAACCTATCGTCAACATAATCGCGTAGGTTTTCAATAATAACGTAGTCCGCAAAATGTGGACAAATTTTGAGTTATTTCAGACAATTGAACGCTACCACTTGTATCTTGGCGTATCTTGAATGTTTGACAAATATCCAATTTCTCACCACTGGCATTCGGATTTGATTAAAATATCGATGTACATATTCGTATCTATATTTCCCTCCTAATATGGTATTCGTGGAGGAGGAAATATGGAGGCGACCAATTACACCAGGCGGTTCATCAACTTATGCTCAAGATGTGGGACAACGAATCAATGCCTGATGATTAGCAGCGAGGCATTATCTGTCCCATATATAAAAAGGGATATATCATGCAGGGCAGCAATGATAGAGGTATCACGTTACTGAATTCTATCTATAAAGTGTTCTCTGCTATCTTGATAGATCGGATAGCCCCATACGCCCATACCAAACAGGCTTCACTCCAGGCAAGACTGGAAAGACTAGTAGATCGGTTCTTATGGGATACATATATTCTTAAGTGGCCACTTCATTGTAGGCAACATGCCTACCAGAAATGCAAAATCCACAGAGATGCCAATCCATGAGTTACTCTGAAAGTGGAAATAGCAAGGATTCACGCCGCCGAATAGAGAAATTTGAACTTCTACCGCAGGCGACAATCTTTGTGAAGGAACTCGCGGCCACTAGATCGGCATTTTTGTTGTCCCTTAAGAAGTGGGAAATAGAGCTTTAACGGGACTCTGCCCCTTAAACTACCACATGGGAAAAATCGGAGTGGTGGTCCTCGGTCATATGCAGCCAATGCGAGGAGGAAGAAAAGGCGGCCCTACACTTAGTATGCAGCTGCCCAGTCTTCTCAGATATCAGGCGAAGATACCTTGGTAACGTTTTCTACAACGAAAAGTCGGCGCATTCTCTGCCTCCGGGGAATGTTCTCAGATTCACGAAAGCCTGGCAAAGATCTGAGTATGGACGATTCCGTAGCCTACATAACGACAGTCATGGTATCGCATGAGCGTCTGGTTGTGGATAAAATCCGGCTCAATAGGTTGCGGTGGGCGGGTCACCTAATCCGTATGGATGAGGATGATCCAGCCTGGAAAGTCTATAAGGGCAATATCTAGAAGACGAGGCAGAGCCTGCCTGAGGTGGAGCGATGGCGTAGGCTAGGACGCCAAACAGCTTTTAGATATATTGAATTGGTGAAGCTCGGCTAAAAAACCGGGATGCCTGGAGTTCCTTATTAGGGCAAGAGTGAATACCGGTTGTTGTCCCGTTGATGATGATGAATTGTGACTTTAAGGCTTTCGGGTGTGTCTTAAAAGGGTCGATAAGATGCAACTTTGAATCCTATTTAACATAGGGCGGATTTACTGTGAAGATGGCAGCTTCTATGACATCTAAAGTAGTAATCTTAATAATTTCTTTCATTGCGCATTGAGCAAAATCTCTTTTGCATTTGCTAGACCATACGTTTTTTTTGCAAAACAGATTGGAAAAAATTGTAATCATAATCCACCACAAATTTCATCAACAAAACATCTAAGATGAGAGAGGCCGTTTTTTCCGATAGTATCTGTAGCCAAAGTTGATTAATGAAATAAAAATCCAGCATATAAAATCGCATTACGTTCATATATTGAAAATTATTAGATTTTGCATTTATTTTTTCGGTTTTTTCTGTTTTCATTTTTTCTATACTTTTGATCATCTTATCGAATTTACAATTTATAATACATTGAAATTTCTATAATAATATTTTACACAATTTTAACATAATTGCTGTTTTTTTCTTCTTAACTATAGATGCTACGGTTTCTTTTGTTTTTAAATATTTATAAATATAATTTAGTTGTATATTAAACATAATCATACATTTTTGTCATTTTTACATTATACTGCGTTGTTCTCTTCTTTCGTAATATTTCTTCCTTGAAATGCTCACCACACTTATAAACTATGTAAGTAATTCTCAAATATTAAATTTCTACGAGATTTTTATTGTACATCTACCTTTCTTCGTTATATTGTTTTGCATTTGCAACATTCCGTTGTTTTCAGATTGGTGATGTGATCTATCCGACCAAAAAGTGTTTATTTACAAAATCTTGAAAAATTATTTGAATTCCCCTTAAATATGGATGTTTGGCCTTCATATTCAAAGTTTTTTTCTTTTACTAATACTTTGTTGTCACATTCAGATTTCTATTTACAAGTGTATTTTCTTCTATGGTATTGCAAAGGGACATTTCAAAGAACTCACAGGAAACTCAGTTCCTACTCTAAAATTCATTCATGAAATTCGAATATTTAATTCTACAGTTAATATAATTGTAGAACAAAAAGTTCGGGAAGTTATTTTCAAGGACAGTTTTAAAATTATTCTCAGCAGAAACAGTAAATTTAAAACATTGGAAAACCTCAAAACCAAAATATCGAATCTATTGCCTAGAAATTTGCTTACCAACACGAATGAAGATTTGAAATTTTCAATTATTAAAAAACATATGTTTATAATGCTTTACCCGAAATAAATTTTGATCTCCTTGTTTGTGGTGTTAGCTCCAGTTATCTGATATCAAAGTATCCCATTATGTTTTCCAGTTTAAGTAAGAATTTCGTACTTTATCTGCAAGGCTTTGTTGAAATTATGGTTGAATGAATGATGGTGATGTTGATTCTATGGACTACCTTGCATGCTATCATCACTCTCTAAGTAGGTAACGTATGAATCCGTACTGTCCGGATGATGATGAGATCCAACATCCATAGGGGGTCCATTCATTTGAGGCGGTGGTCCTTGAGGCACAGGTGGCATACCTCCGATGTCATAGCCATGCATCTAAAGCATGAGAATAAAAATAAATTATATCCTTATGGAAAAACGTACCAATTTCGGTAGAATATAATGCCTTTTTAAAAAAAAGATCCTACAAAAAGGATACTGAACGCTCAAATGATTTCAAAAGGAACATTTGAATTTATGAAACCGAAAATGTTTTCTGCTTCCGTGGAATTTATAGGCAAGTCAATTGCACTAATTCGATCCACAGGAGAAATATAAAACATTTAATTGAATGGGGAGAAAGTTCTCACCTGGTTTACAAGCTGTTGAAACGCCGGAGTATGTGTATTTACAGATCCATTATCTAAATCCGCATGTAATGCAAAATCAGACAATGCTTTCCACGGGGGTTGATATGTTGTCACCTCCAATCCTTGTAAATTAAGCGGAGAATCATGACGAACAGGCGAACTCGCTACCATCGGTATTCCCTGCATAGCACCATAGCCAAGTTTTCGGCCTTCCTGTTTATAATTTTAAAGGAATGCTATTAAAAACTATGTTATGATAATATTAGGGAGTAATTCACGGAAGATAAAGCGTTCAATCAGTACTGTGAATACTGACAAAACCATATTCATTGAATTTTTAATTTTGAAACCCTCACCTTTTCTTGTTGCATTTGAAGTTTCATTTGTATTGTTTTCTTTTTATCTTTACAACGCTTATTTTGAAACCATACTCGTATTACACGGGGCGAGAGACCAGTCATTTCTACAAGTTGTTCTTTCATAAGAGCGTCAGGTCGCGGATTGGCATTATAACATGTTCTGTAAGAAGAAACAATATATTTTTGGTAATTTTTCAAATTGCACCATAGTAGTTCTTATCAATTAAGCTGGCAGAATAGATACTTTGCATAAAGTATTATGGAAAGCATTAAGTCCAAAAGGTGTAGATCTCGGGTAAAAAATAATCTGAAACACAGCTGAAACAGCTTTATTAAAGAGCATAGAAATATGAATTGTGGAGTTCTAAATCTCGAACCCGGAAACATTAAGCCTACCGATTCCAGAAATACTATAAATATCCTTTCAGTTGTAGCTATCAATGCCAATATTCTATCAAATGTTCCTAAGAGCATCCCTAGTCGTTTAACCTCTCTTTAAACGTGTCCATAGCGGCAAGGTCAACTGCCATAAGCTTGTTCAGTTTTGAGATGTATGAGATTTGGCCGCCACAGTTGGTGGAGGCTTTTTGTACAGTAATTCGTAAAATAATGTATTTGTGAGAATCAAAAGTGGTGGTTAGAAATTGCGAATAATGCAAAACGGTGAACCACTTCGAGGGCTTGACATTAACATTAGCAGCTTTCTTATAATCATCTAGCAGTGTGCGGAGTTTTGACAATCGCCGTACCTGCTCTTCATCGCTTTCGAGAAAGCTTTCGACAGTATCAACAAGGAGTGTGTCTACAATGCTTTACGTAGGAAGGGCATTCCAGAGAAACTAACAAATATTATCAGAGTAATATATGACCACGCAAAATGGACGTGCTGCGTTGAGGTGAGAGCTTGGAGGAACTTGAAGTCCAGTCCGCCATGGTCCTTTTCTATTACCGATCCTTATTGTGACCAATAATTTCAGACTGTCTTGGTTGAAGGACGTGAAGCGGCGTAGTGCACAATGTCAAATGAGGGAGAGAGAGACGAATTGAAAGTAAATACAAAGAAAACCAAGGTTTTCAGTCTGGCAGGTTATTTCACCACTCCTATTTACTTTAATGAGCAGAATATTGAAGACATCGAACGGCCGATATATTTGAGTAGCGTTGTTTCCTCCACATATCAATTATTCAAAATCTGGAAATGCAGCAATCTGAACCCCAACATTAAAGTTGAGACTGTTCAAGGTCAACAAGGCAATATCTAGTGCAGAATCACGTCGACGTTCGAGCCAGATACAGAAGACAGAAATGGGAGTGATCATTGAGAAAGAGCGGATTATGCCATTTGATGGAACCAACTATCCCAGGATGACTGACCGATGGATGATCCTAGACCCTGTGGCACAGACAAATGAAGGGGCGTGTAGGTGTGGCTCACGCGCTATGTTCCACATATAGTTTTACGACAGCTTTACATAAATAATAAGTATACATAAGGTGGCAGTAGAATTTGTATCGTGATTTGACGTCGGATACCAGTCGACTTAGCTATGAATGAGTACCTGAGTCAAATCGGGGTAATAATCTCGGACGAGTGCAATGCTGACCACATTGCCTCCTACAGGGTACTATAATCCTGTAGTGTACCGTTGCGGTCTTGAATAAAGTGCTCTTACACACTTCAAGGTCTTGATCCAATTGGATTGTTGCGCCAACAATTATTATTATTATTATGCATAAGTACAAACGCAAACAAAAAGCGGAACGAAAATTTAAACTCAGGCGTTGGATGATTAGGCTAGTGGTCATTCAACTCGGCCTCCATATTGCTGCTTATTGATATAGAAAACTTTTGTCAACGCTGTTGCATGAATTTAGTAGTAATAGTTGGATTGAATTTTCCAAAATTATAGCCTATATTATCACTTATTCGGATGCCAAATTTTGGGTTTTGAGAATAAACTTAAGGGGGTTTTCAGGTAAATTTCTAGATATAGTAATATATACTATTATTAACTTTGTTAGAGCAAATATCCGAATGAGATGTATTTTTATGCCTAAATTTGTAAATGTGCATCATTGTCAGACCAGAGCGACTGTTTCACTTTTTGGGGCACACATTGCCAGTTCTCACTTCCCTCCGTTTAACCGAATGTTTGAAATAAGATAATTTTGGAAAAGTACTATTTGAACCCTTTGGTGTGATACCCCACATGACCTTCTTCTGCAAAAAAAAAGTTTTTTCCCTTTCCTTACCAACAAATCAGATTTACTGGGAATTCAGAAAAGCAGAAAAACGAAAAAGACTAACACCAAGGACTAGATGTGATTATAATCAATCAGTTAATAGTTAACGTTAATAAAGTTAATTATTAATGTCTAGTATTGAAATCAAGGGTGATTGATCCGGATATTTGATTACTTTCGTGGCGTTTTCCCTGATCAAAATTTGTATGGCAACAAAACACTATAGTAATACTCATGCAATAGCTACGATTGTGAGGTGACGTTATTCGTTGG
This sequence comes from Hermetia illucens, assembly GCF_905115235.1. Taxonomy (NCBI): domain Eukaryota; kingdom Metazoa; phylum Arthropoda; class Insecta; order Diptera; family Stratiomyidae; genus Hermetia; species Hermetia illucens. The sequence continues at coordinate 84,995,244 of NC_051852.1, read as the reverse complement.
CACCAATAAGATAAAAAATACTAAAAAGGAACCGAAAGAGAAATATTTCGAAATTCGGGGCTCTTATTTTATTTGTTTCCACTAAAAGCGAGCCGTCGCGTTGATAACTTATAACCAACCACGTTAATTAAATTAAAACCACATATGGTACATATGTTCGGAACCAATCCACAATGTTTACTTTTTTGATCAAAGGTGCAAATGAACTGGTAGCAAACAATCTATTTTGCAATGGCAAACACCCGCAAGTCCAGCTTCATAGTAACACAATTAGTAAAAATTGGAAGTTTTGTATAGCAATTAGTTGACAATAACTTTATTACTCAACAGTCTGGTGTCACAATGGGTCCACTTCTAGTTTGAATATAAGGATACTGTTATGAAAACAATGGATCGCCAAATCGTTTCCGTAAATAGTGAACCATAAATTAATTCACACGTCACAAGTTGCGGGAGCTTTGAATATCAGCAAATTTTGTCTATATTTTAAAGAATATTTTTTATTTAATGTCGTTAAAATAAAAAAAATAGATGCTAATTATATGACAAATAGCAGTTAGGATTCTTTTCTTTATTTCAAAATATATGCCATTACAAAAACTAGTTATAATTATCTTCTACAAAAATCTAGTTAATTATTGCGTGATGATTAAACAATTCAGCGAAAGCGTTGGAATGAATAAATTGGATTCAATTACAATATTTATAGACTTTTTATAATTGGTTCATTTGAAATTCTATTGCATGTTATGTTGTATAGCTATTAGAACAATGGGGATAAGATTTGATATTAATTTGATAATTAATTTTAATTGGATTGCTGATACTATGTCAAAATCCCGGCTTTACGTGTAGATTTAATATTCTTTGCTATCTGAATGATGTGTGGTTGCGGAGCGGTATGGAAGGAACTACATATGTATTGTAAAAGGGAGCATTATTCGCGCCTTTCTAATTCTAATCAAATGTCTGCTCTTTTAACGAAGCTTTTCTTTCGCACAGTGTAGGGTCATCAGAAGCAAGTATCATTAAGGCAACGGTCTACCGCCAAAGCCTAACTTTCCATTTTCTCGACTTACATAATATTGGATTTCTCAGCATCAGCTGGCATTACCTACATATGTCGAAAATATTAGCGCTATGACCATGTACTGACCGAATACCAACAGAAATTCTCAAAGTGAGTGACATTGAGACGATCAGAGCGCTACAATCCATTCTTTAACTCAGCTCTAATAGAAGCATATAGGAAAAAAATCATGGTCATGCTCTCAAGAAAAGGTGGCTTCAAGAATTGCAATAATTTACAAGGCATTTTTCTTACCCTGACGAAGGTGCAAGTAAAATTTTCACTTCTAGACTCCAGTCTAGAATAAAACAGCATTTAAGTGTATACACACAAGTTCATTTTTTCATTTTTTCGATAAATTTCAATATTTATTAATGCTAGTTCCAAAATAATCTCTTTTGTTATTTATGATATTTAACCACCTATCGGTCAGCTTGCGAATCCCAAAAGCGAGGAAGGTTTCATCTTTCGATGCATTGTGCATAGACCGGAATAAATCGTAGTCGGAAGAAGCTATGTTGAGACCACAGTACATCTAACAAGTAGTACCCACAGCCAATGGACCGATTTTGTGAATGTATTAGAGGAGTTTATCCATACACCCCAGATGTTAAGGATCTATGATGTGAACGGATAAGCTTTCCAATGCTGACCACATTGCCTCCTACAGTATACCATAACCCTGAAGTTTGCCATAACGGTGTCGAATGAAGTGCTCTAACACACATTAAGGCCCAGATCCAATTAGATTGTTGCGTCAAAGCCATTATTATTATAGTTGCCCTCTTCCTGAAGAAAGCACTGATGAAGCTCTCGAAATATATACGTCTATGCATAATACGAGTAAGAAATTTCTTGTAAGAGAAGGTTTTATTATTTAAAAACTTTACACGGATCAGAAATGATATCTACTTTGATAGGATAAAATTTCTAAAGAATGATAGTCAGAGATCGTTTATCAAGTAGACTTCTCGTAAAGTTAGTCAGGTGCTACCCAGCTCGTTGACCACGTCCTGAAAGAGCGTCACAAGATCTGGCTGAATGCGGAATCATGGGAGCGGATCGGTGAACAGAAGGAATTGACATTTTTAATGATCGCTGCCGGTGGTGGCGAGTATGGTGCGCTGGAACTCTGATACCTTACGAAATCCCGGGAAGATCAGCATAGCCCATGAAGTAACAAAAGGAAAATTATTATCGCGCTATTCAGGGAACCAGAAACCGCCGTAGAAAGCAATGATTTCAGAACTGTATTTCGCATCACGAAAGAACTTGTAAGTTGTCGCAAATCTTTCGATTTTCCTGCCAGGAGCGTAAACGGTCGACTCTTTATTCAAAATCAGACCTTTCCAAAAGACGAGGATTATTAAGATTCCGAAACAGGGCACCCGTCTTGAGTGGAGGGGTATTTGGGTGCTCTCTGCCGTTGCAAAAATATAGGGATGTATGGTTGCGATTCACCTCTTGGTAGGATATAGCGCGTTAAATTGAAATGCGCTTTAGCTCCCCCACAAGTTCCTGAGACGCCTGGATTCCTTTTCTACTTGTCTGCGCCAAGTACCCTTGAGACGACCCACCTGTATGTTCTGCACCATGCCAGCAAACTGTCATCAGGGTATTGGAGTGTTTGAGGATGTCATTGAATATTGAATTCCTCCACGTCCTCCGGTCAAGGCAGCATGAAGAAAGTCACCCATAATAAGAAGAAATAATATCGGTAGCAGCAACCCATAATCCTGGAACATATCAAAGAATATCTCGAAAGCGTGATCGGCAGAAAGCGGACTGGTTTTTGCTCTGGATCCTCCTGCATTGACCACATTAACACTCCGCGCATTATTTTAGAGCGGTGCGGCGTGTTCAGATCTCTGACTGACCTGCTGTTTATCGACTCCTAAAAAGGTTCTATGACATCACCAGGTAATGTATCTAGAGTACTTGTGACATATGATAGCACGTTCTGTTACGTGGTGCACCCAGGTAAAATCCCAGAGTCCAAAGCAGAGTCCACCAGGATTGCACCTTGTCACAGATATTTTTCCATCTTGTCATGTGTGTGATATTCTTCATGGTGTCTTAGTCGAGAAACGTGGTGGGCTTCAATGGGCCATGACATCATTCCTCAGATACTTCGATTATGTTGATGACATTTGATTGCTCCCTCACTAGTTCACTTTGGGACGCTCAATTTGAAAAGAGAAACAAATAGAGTTGGACTGAAGATAAATTCTAACAAAATCAAGGTTCTCAGTCTGACCGGTTACCCCACGCTTCCCACCTGCATTAATGGACAGAACATTGAAGGCGTTGATCAATTTGTATATCTCGGAAACGTCATTTTTCTGCCGACGGTGGTACCAAACTTGATGTCGCTCCATACATTAACAGCGCCTTTGCTATAATACTTTGTCCAATATCTGGAAATGAAGTTAGATCAACACCAAAATCAAATTGAGAGTGCTCCGTGCTAACATTCTTTCTGTGAACAGTTGATCTGATCCATTGATCAGAATTCGGTAACGGCAGTGGCTAGATCACGCATTAACGAAGGGAAGCAACTCCATTGCTGGCTACACCATGGAATGATGTCAACTATTCCAAGATGCTCGACGAGTGGGTCACCACAGGGACACATGGCATAGAACAGTGGAGAAGCAGTGCAAACGTCTCGGGACGTCCTAAGGGAGCTGAAACGCATTTCAACAAACCGTCAGCGATGCCGTGTAGGCATGATTGACGTGCTATATCTCCATTCAGCGGTGAATGGCAACCTTTTACATATTGTAAATTCTGTCTTGTGCTAATATGTCATACTATTGGTAGGTAATTATGTGTAATTTTAATATATTTAAATTTGTATTTTCGTTTGCTGGCGACAATTTTTACAAATAACGACAAACCATAAATAAGAGGCGCAATGCTGCAATTTTAGATTTTTTAATGGAAAAATGATGAGAAGTAAAATTAATAATATATTTCAGGAAGTCCTAACAGACTAATTAGACAATCGGCCACGCAAATAATCCAGGATTATACATTCCAAACCTTTGTTCTGTTATTAATTACTGTTATATGCATAATCATCGACTTGCGGAATTCATATTTTACTTCGTTTTTCCAGGCATTGCCTCTACGCCCGGAAAAAGTGGTTAACGGTGAGTTGTACGCTAGTAGTACAAGAACATGAAAGCCACTGCATCGGTAATCAAAAATGTGCACACTCATAATTCATCAATGTGTGGAAAATACACATAATTCGCGTAACCAGGGGATTAGGTCCCGGTTTAAAGAAAAAGAATGACTAGGCACACCTTATCACTTAAATGGGTAATAATATTGCGTGAATCGCTTGGACGATTGTATAATATTTATGGAATACATGAAATGCTAACTTACCTCAACGTATGGAGTTGTTTTTCATTAAGAACCGTCCGCACTCTCGTGGGTTTTCCATCTCCAGATGGTCCTGAAGGCCGCTTATCACGTAAACTTTTATGAGAACCGGATTCACTACCCGAATCTGATAAGAGAGAAAATCTTGATTAGTACAGATAGTTGTCAATAAAGGTGGGATTTACAAGTCATGAGATATTAATTCTGCAACAGGTGCTACTACAAGAATGGAAGGGAAGGTTTCACTGATTCATTCTGTGTAATATTTACCTCAATAACTTCAACAAATTTACGTGCATCTTGACCTCCCAATAATTAATATGGCTTGATATTTGAAAGTCAATAGCTTGAGTGACACTTGCGAAATTTCGCAATTTATTCCAAAGTTCGTCGAGGATCATTCTCTAAGTTCCATAGGTAACAAATACGCAAAAAATCGAGACTGCATCATGCGCCACCCAGAATGCAAGCAAAGTGCATTTACTGGTACAGGTACTATTTGAAGCAAATATTGACAATCGCCATGCAAATATCATAATATTCAATTTACAGCCTCGCTGTTTTGACTTTTTATTCAAGTAGAAGTCATTAAAGGGTGAGATCACAAGCCCAGTCGAATAGTTCACGTAGTAGAAAATGTCGCGCGGCTTCTTTAAAGATGCTCAAGTTGTCTTTGCAGTAACAATTTAATAGCTTACAACTGTGCAATGGACGAACAGAAAAAAAACATGGAAATACAAACAATCAATCATAAAAAGACGCCGCTAATTAAAGGTACTCCTTCACATTGATTGGAAATTAGTAAGTTCGGCAATTGAAAAGAAATGAGCAAGACTTGGTATGACGACAGTGTGAACATGCTCCAGACTGAAATGAACGTCGGACGCAGGCAGTCAACAAATTTTAATCTTATCAGAAAATGTTGCTTCGTATTACATCGTTTATTTTGTTAAATCACTAGTTTACCGAATTAATCGAATTTGTTCGACTAGTTCAACAAATCGTGACTCAGGTGCAGTATCGAATGCCTTTGATGCAAATACTAACGAAAACGAGACTAAATAATGAAGTATATTTTAAACAATATTATAGTCAGAGAGGTGCAGAGATTTCATTGCAAATTTGCTGTGTTGTTTCGTGTTTATCTTTCTCCGTCACCATCCATGAAAACATCACCTCAAATATCACGGAAATCAATTGATTTAAATCGAAGTTGGAATCTAGATAAAAAGTATAGCCTGAATGTCTCTAGATATCAGCAGTATCAAGCCTACATACATAGCGTTGACCTCCCCCAACTCAGTATTATCTGACGAAAATTTATCTTGAAAAATATTTGTCTCTTCTTCCGGAATAAAATATCAACAGCAAAAGCAAGAACAACAAATCAAATTGACAATAGAGAACACAATCGAAGAAAGGCAAAAATTCTGAAGAAGAGACGATATTGAAAAATCAATGCCGATCGTATCGGGGGACACAGTGTTGACAAATATTTGCTGAATTGGTCGGTAAATATCAAAGAGTATTTTTTTCTGTTGTGTTAAAGATCCCGTTGGTTTTGGAGAAGCAACGAGCATATTTTGATCGTAATAAGCCCACACTTGGAGGTACATATAGTAAATGAATTTACTCATATGGCTTGATCTTGGGATGTACGGACTTGTGCAGGCACAATATCATATTGCAATGACGCTGGAACGACTGGGTTACCGAAATGGAACAAAAAGTAAATAAAAGTAATTCCCACAAGTTTAGATTACAATTATCCCGTGACTTATGCTTCACTGGTGACATACTCGTAGTTGCAGGTCAGAATTCCAAATTGTAGAAAAGTATCATACAATATTAGCCATGCTAAAATTTATACTATCAAACTCGCGTTTGATTAGTTAAAAAAACTGAAAAGTTGGAGTCAGATGATAATATTATTTTACTTTAGCAAGCCAGGAAGCACTCTTCTGATTTGATTGGTATCGCACTCCGGGATAGAGCACAAAAAAACATGAAAACGTAAGAAAAGTTCTTGCAAAGTCTGCACTAAAACCAGCAATATTCAACTTATCGACCTGTTGCCAACTTGAATGTTGCAACTAAATCTAAGTCTGTTAAGTCAGCAATATGAATGTTGCAAAATTCAACGCCGACTTTGGATGAACAAGGAAACGTGTCGCTGGTAGTTTGCATCCTGGAACTGAGATCATTAAGATGTGCCAAGAGTGGAGCAATATTTCTTTTAAAAATCGAAGTTAAAAATTAATAGTTCCAATTTTGCTCCATGCGTAGTACCCTTATCCATAGTGGAATATGATGGACAAAGAAGAAAATAAAAATTAGAGTCAGAAATGCAAAGCATTGATAGCTAAACTTTGAAACAACTATTTGAGAACAGTCGTGCCTATGGACAAAATGGCATTGAATGAAGTGGTAAAATGAATGAGGAACGACAATGGAAGACATAAATGGGCATTTCACGTTCGGAAGAACTTCTTTATAGAGGAAAGTTCAGAAATAAAATTAATATTACTTTCTAGTACTTCAGATCTTGTTTCTAGGTTTTGGAATCTATAAGACTTTTCCTAGCTATTGACAGTACTTTTGTAATATCCTGTGTACTGCAATAGAATTTCATTTGCCTAGAACAAGTTGAGTGGGCATCTCCCAACGAATTTCTGTATTCAAGGTTGTTTCGAATATTCACGGAACCAATTTCCCTAAATTTCACAGAGGTATTGTATACCAAAGAATTGTCATTCTCATGGAGCCGTTAAAAAGGGAGCAGAATTCATTCTAATTCTTCCGAAAAGTTTTAGAACCAGATCAGAGAGTGACAAAAGGTTCAACATAGTCGCGGAAATACTATGTAAATCTCAGCTTATAGAAGTATTGTTTAATTGCAAGACTGCTTAAAGAAGCATATACGGTTCACGGTGCAACATGCGAGCTGCTTGTTTGTTATTGTATTTATCCTCATGTTCTGAACTTATCATTTGTACAATATTAAGTGTAATGATAATGGAGCTGAAGCACGGTCTCATTGAAATGGAAACAGGGTGAAAATAAATAATAAAAGGAAAGATTGGACTGGGTGGATGACTCACATTCATTGCTTCTCTGGCTGAGTTTCGAGTATCTTTTTTTTTTTTAGGTATTTAACCTTATAATGTATAATGAACGTCGTGACGTTGCTAAAACCCAAGATCCAAGCTATATTCAAATAAGACAATACATATTAACAGCAGAAGAACTGATATCAGCTCAGGTTTTCAGATCAGAAGTTTCACTGGCTCATTAGAGCTTGATAAATAAGTTAAGTTCTCATCACAATAATTCACCAACTATCACTTTAAGAAAACGAGCAGATTTACTAAATTGTAAGGAATTGGGAACCATTTTTTGACGATCGTACCATTCCGCTTGGGTATTGTGCCAATCCTTGCGCACGAGACAACGTACATACTTCGATCTTTATGTTCGATGGTCATATTTAACTATTTTGGGAAATCTTCAATTATTAGAAATAAATAAATAAAATAGGCGAGGATTCGGCCTTTACCAGAATGAACACTTGGGAATCTAGGTAAAACTAGACAAATATGACCCAGTGGGGTTATCGGAGGCCCTACTGAGACTTGAGTTCTTAGCAATAAAAATTGCGCGACGATAAAAATTTGGCTCAATAGACTGTGTTGGGCGTTTCCTCTCATACACCTATACGTGATGGCGATCCAGCCCGGAACGTCGATAGGGGCCATACCTGTGGTCGCAAAAGAAGACATGACAGACTCTCTCTCAAGTGGCTTAAAAGATCGAATTGGTGTACTTCGGCGCAAAACCAGAGAGTTTGAAGCTCTTTATTAAGGCAACCCTAGACTGGATACTACTGACATTCCAGTTAGTAAGCCCTGACTACCGAGTTCATGGAATGCCTTCCAGGTTTATTATTCAAGTCAATTTAAATGCTGACTCTACACCGAGCCCAAGAGAAATTTTTCTGATAATTTTTCGCATGGTTGAAAAGACAATTCAGTTTTCACTATCACTCATTCATTGACAACGTTCCTTTCCTAAAAATGACAGGAAAACCGATTATGAGCGTCTCATAAAGTCAATATCTATACTCGGGCAGGCATGAACAAAAAATTAACTATATTGATTTGTCCAAATAATATGGCACCTAGTTCTCTCCTACTCGGGATCGCGTTAAACTTGACACGACAGGAATAATATATACATTAGAAATCTCAAAAGTCCGCCAAAAGCTGAATGCATTTAATGCCTCTTTCCTGCTTTACATTAATCTAGCAAAATAAACTACATTTATAGATTCTTCAGACTTGATGATATGATAACGAATTCATCCTTGTATGCAAGTGCCCTCAACTTCAATGAAAAATCTGAAGGTTAACAGGCAAAAAATAGGTAATGCCTGAAATGCTTCCTTTCAGGAAAATATAAACGCACATTTTAAATATAACAATATTTAAATATGCGTGGTGTACTTTATTCAAATTTTTCTCAATTTTCTCTACCTTTCCTCAAGTGGAAGTGGGTTTTTTACTAAGATATACTGCTGCGGACATGGTTCAAGTATAACTTTGCTGATCATGCACCAGCTCAAATGTTCAATAAATAAAAGTGAAATGCCTCTACCTTTCAAAGTTAATTAAAGAAAAACAAACCACCATCATATTCTTAATGAGGCCTTAAGACATTTGTTGATAAGTTTATGGGACGTGAAATGAAGATGTGTTTTAACAATGAAAAGAACATAATATGCCGAACAACCTTTGCAAAAAAATAGATTCAGTATAATATTTTAATTTTATTCCGAAATATTAACTTGTAAAAAATATTTTTCTTTTAATTTTTGTGCCGAAAATAAATCTGATTTTTTTTGGCGCATTTTTTGGAACTAAATGAAAGGCTTTCATGAAGTTTTTTGAACTTTTATGTACATTTGTAATCGCCATACCTGAAGCCCCCGAAAATCCTTAAATAAACCAATAGATATTGTTGATCAGTAGTAACAATAATGGAAACTTGTTAGAACACTTAGTTTTAAACCCGTAACGGTAGACTAGGAGGCAATCTGGTGATGAGGGATGATTATCCTGATTTAACTCAGGTGCTCATTAATAACTGGCCGAACCAGGCTAGAACGGAGTGTCACGATTAAAGTATTGTTTTGTGTTAAAACACTAACCCCGCCATAGCGCTGTTGACATTTACTCAAATCCGAACAAGAACTCCATAGCTCAAAAAGTGTGGCAAACGTCCCTTTAATCAGATCAAGATGGGCGGAATGTAGCGCGTCATTCATGGTCTGCTGAAGATTGGTGAAGGGTGATCTTTAAGGATAGAAGTTAGTATGACCATGTTGACTAGGTTAGGCGCCTCAGTCCAGTTTTCGTCATTACTAGACACACAAATATACTGACAAATGAGAATTTAACTGCATTTAGGCGTGGGAAATTTCTTGCTGATTTTCAATGCGGGGTTTGATTAGAATATTGCTCAAATAATAGCTCGATCTACTCTAAATCGCGACGTTGATTCCATCGGGCAATGAAAGGGAAGCTAAAACGGCATGCAAAAGGTAAAAAGTTCAAATGATAAACTATTATTAATTGATTAAATTAAATTCTAAGACCTTAATGGAATCAAATAAAACAAGTGTAGTGGACTAGTTGAGCCTCAAGGTTTTTTACGTGGTTCAGATGATTTTCGCAAACAAATAATGGGAATATAAATTTTGTTACTAAAACAACCGACATACATATTTAACAAGTCGGAATACCGGAAGCTCGCGAAAATAAAGGTTCTGTGCTCATCTTATATAAGAATCTTCTACACACATTTTTCCATCCGTATATAAGTAGGTACAAATCCAACATATTTCTTCATATCATTCCAAATTACAAGACACGTACGCAACATATTACAGACATAGATATAATAATAATAATAATCGCTGGCGCAACAATCTATATTGGATCAGGGCCTTGAAGTGTGTTAGAGCTCTTCATTCAAGACCGTAACGGGACAGTACAGTACACTGTAGGAGCCAATGTGATCAGCATTGCGCTCGCTCGAGATTATTACCTTGATTTAACTCAGGTACTCATTAACAACTAAGTCGATTGTTATCCGACGTCAAGTCACGATGCAAATCCCACTGTCACCAGTGAGATTTGAACCACGACCTTCCGTATGACAGCCTTGTGCTCTAACCACTCAGCTATCCGGACACTATAATGCTCACCCTAAAAAGATAAACTGCCTATTCAGGGATATTGTACATATATATGTACATATAAATTGATCGTACTCATACTTTTGATTCACTTCCTGCACAAAACCATATATATGTATATATACAGTACGTATATTGAATACCGCTGCTTAAATGTATGTAAATACGACTATATCTATCTGAATAGGGCACTACCCGAAAACTTCATTAGCACATATCTACATATATACACACACAAATGTCTGCCTGGAGTAATTGATATTGATATACAAATGACTAAAAAAAATGTTTCTTTGCGACCCCTCATTCAAATGAGCTCAGTTTGTTCTGGTATTGACAAATTGATATGTGATGATGACGTCATATAAGTTATAAAATGCACGAAATTCATAAAAAAATGGAAAAGTTCCATCCTCTATAACTTTGTTAATAATGGTTGGTTCCTTCAAACTGGAACAAATTATGCCCTATGTTATCCCTCACACCAACGGCAAATTTTGTACTTCTAGGATGAACTTAAGGGGGGTTCTCCGGCAAATTTAAGAAATATAGAAATATGCTATTATTAACTTTATTTGTGCAGATATCGGAACATTATTCTGAGGTATAGATTTCGTAGAGATGCATCACTGTAATTTTTTCTAGATGTTTCTGTTGGATAGGTACTGAGAACGAGATCTACTTCATTTTTTGAGGCACACATTTTGAGCTTTCGAGCCCTTTCATTTGATACCCCACATGATCATATTCAGTTAAAAAAAGAATTTTACAGCCCCCTTTCGCATCTATGGGGAGCCCCTCCTCAAACTCAACACAAAATGGCGTCACTGGCTACACAGACCATTCCTTACCAAATTTCGTGGCAATCGGTTTAGCCATTTTCGAGTAAATCGGATGTGACAGACAGCCATCTGTCTGTCTTGAATCGACTTTAATACAGATACAATTTTACTCAAAACCTTAAATACGATCTAATTATAGAGAGTTTTCAGATAGGTTATTAAAAAATATGAAAAATGTAAATATGCAATTTAAACTACATCTGCACCCATGTTGAAGTATAAACTTTATAAAATAGAAATTGAACTTACCCGACATTGAGCCCAATTCACTGGAATGGTTGTTATTACTTAAATTTGTATTATTATTGTTATTATTTTCTAACGACGATGTTAAACTATTTTGTGTTTTTTCGAGAACGTCATGATCCATCTTACAATATAATGAGCCGCCATCTCTAAGAGCAAATTCATCACCTTAAATGGAAAAATATTAAAGAGAATATTAATGTTTCAAGTGACTACAATTTTATTGCAATATTCAGGCAAGGTGTACTATCGAAACTTAAATCAATATTGCCTAACTCACCTGGTAATAAGCGCCTAGCACATGCTGAACATCGAAAACATTCCACGTGGAAAATTTTCGTTTTTGCTCGCATTACATAATCATCTTTTTTAAATAAACTTCCACACTGATTACATTTCGCACCAAATAACCTACAAACATAAACGGTATATTTTTTATTAAATTAATTTAATGATAAGATAAACATTAAATAAACTAACTTTAAACAAATAAAAAATCAAGATCACATTTACTAATCTTGAAAATCTAATTTTTAGCACGTCTGGAAAAAATGGTTAATATTTGCATAAAATTCAAGATCAAGATCATTTAAAAGTCGACATTCTCATAATTCTCAAATTTCTCTGCGGACTGTAAGCAAACATGCTAGAAGACTTTTTTGGTAATTAAACATTCATATAGACAAGCTTTCTGTGACAGCAAATGCAACTCTTCTTGGTGAATGGCACCGTAACAATTAAACGGAAATTCCCACACATCTTTGGATCAGCCAACCAATTTTTGTTCAGCGTTAATCTCTTGTTTATATACGGGGCCATCTTGTGAATTTTAAAATCAAACAGACGAGACGATCACATATTTGTACAATTTATAGGTTATGAAATGTGATTATTGGTTTGTTGACGGTCAAAAAATTAAACAGAACTAACAAAAGAAGTAAACGATAATGAAGACCAAGTTGGTAACGGGGAATGCATTGTAGTTTGGCACTTTTCTCATGGAAAAATGTTACAAGTAACAAGGTCACAAGATGAAATGAAGAGAATCTGGTTAATTTCTCGTTGTCATTCTCAGCAAATAATATTGCGGATATAATTTGGGAAATAACCAGGAAGTAGGCAAACATCTATGTAAATAAAAAGGGACGATGCTTCCATTAGTCAATGAGCTATTCCCTGTATTATTACAAAACAACAACGTACAAGAAGGTTCTGTAAGCAGCAACAGATTGTTTGCATGGAGATTACTTACTTACTTTTCTCTAACTCAAGATTAATCTTCTAAAGTAATTTGCGATTACAATAATTACAAATTCTGCATGACTTTTTCATAAAACAATCAATTCGAAAAGTATTGACTCATCAATGCACTTGAGGTAGCTTTTTAAATTTTATAAGTAAAATTTGTGTAAAGAATAAAAACCATTAATATTAAAAAGATTTGATATGCATATCTCAAAGTCTATATAATTTAACAGGAATGCAACACAGAGAATAATTAAAATAAATTACATTTCAACGCAAGTCAGGAAATTGGACACACAAAAATATTGACTCAATAACAAATGTTTCCTGGAGTAACGGAAATCCCCGAAATATTATCTCAAGAAAGTTTTATTATGCAACTATGCCTAAAGTACGTGAAAGATTCCTGACGAAAAGAAATTTAGTAATATCTTTTCATAAAAGGGGATATTCGCAGGCAAATGTAACAAATGAGTTAGGAATGCCTCAAAGTACGATAAAAAATGTAATGAATAAGGTTTTGTTTCACACAAAACCTTAGAAAATGTAGAACTGAAAAAGAAACTAGAAAATGAGCCACGATATTGACGACCAAAACTATTGAATAATAGAGTTAACTTGACTCAATATTTTCAGTCGTCCTGTGTGTCGGCTTGTGTATATTTAACTTGGGGGAGAGGCAAAGCCTCTGAACACTCAGACCTTAGTGGTCCATTGTACTCGATTGGGGAATCGTCTATCGGAATATCCTGGATTCGTTTATGTATAGCAGGATTCCGCTTCCTCATTACAGGATGGGCACGTATCATCTTGGATACACAGAATGCCCACAATACTTCTGCAAGTCTTCCTGCTTTTCGACAGGATAAACTTTGCAGTATGCTTGTTTAGTTCTGACCGGAAAAGTTTGGTCGGTCTAGCAGCATTAGGGTTTCGCCACCTGTCATCGGTATAGGAGACGTCAGTATATCCTGGCACGTATTCTGCTGATTCGTCCCAGTTTTCTCTTCGTTTCAAGATAACATCACATCTTCTACCAAACAGATGTATGGGGATCTGAGAACCGGAATTCATTGCGAAAACTAGATTCAGTTCTTCCAATGCTCTATGCCCTTCACGCCCATTGTTTTCCCATAGATCTAATTGCCTAAGTCTATGGGCTGTTCTTATTGCAGTGCTCTGAATAAACAAATCCAAGCGCTGCAAATTGAGTAATGCATTCAGAGTTGCGCCGGATGTCGTGCTAATGGCACCGGTGATACCCAGCCACACAGTTCTATGCAGTATGGCTAGTTTACAGCGAAAAGTCTTTTGTTTCACCTTAACCCACCACACTACGGATGCATAAGCCAATATCAGCCTAATGATAGCAACATATATCTACATTACTATCTGAGGTCTAAGTCCCCTTGTCGGGATAAGGGTCCGCCTATAGAGCTGTGAGAGTTCGTTCCATCTTTATCTCTACATGCTTGTTCCAAAGAAGCTTCATGCCTAGAATAACTCCCAGATATTTCAATTCTTCGGAGAGTTGAAGGGAAAGAAATAATACCATTGTGGTTTTATTTGGATTTACTGAAAGTTCATGCCTGAGACACCAACTGTCAATCAAATGAACGGCGCGCTGTGTATTTCTGCACACCATTCCGAGATCTCGACCAACAGCCAGCACAGCCACGTCATCCGCATAAGCTTGAACGTGTATCGGCAGATTTTGCAGTTTGCATAGTAGTGAGCTGATCAGCATACTCCACAGAAGTGGCGACAGCACACCTCCTTGAGGACAGCCTTTCATCGCTTCCGTTGTCAGGTAGCGATCAACACTCATTTCAGCACAACGTGGCTTACTTTGTACAGTCTTTTCAGTTCTATATGCTAACACGCATGAAAGGAAACTTTAGTATTATTATGAGAAAAATTTGGGGTGAAGTGCACGAAGTTATAAAAACAAGTCGGGAAACCGGAAGCTGGGCGCTTCAGGTATGAATGGTTTTATTTGCTTTTTGTGTGAGTTAAGTATATGCATTTAGTCAGAGTTATTACTTCGGGTTGTACGGTACGGTAAAGACAACTTTGAGCTACTGTAACTTTGTTACTAATAGTATGATTTTGATCAAACTTGGAGATAATATCCTTCATATTATATTTTATACTACTACTAACTTTTATAATTCTGAAATAAACCTAAGGAGAGTTTTACAAAATTTTTCCAAGAATATGGTAATATACTATTATTAACTTAATTTGAACAGATATCGATATGGAGAGTATTTTGAGGCCTGGGCACCATATAGAGGCAGTTTCATGATTTTTTCAGATTTTTCGGTTGGAGAGTTTCTGAGAATGGGTCCGGTGAAGAAATCATCACTTTCCACCCCTCTTTCTACCTGCCATTTTAACAAATCTCAAAATTAAGACCGGCTTCGGAAAGTACTAATTAAGACCTTTCATTTGATACCCCACATGACTATATTTGGTGAAAAAAAATTGGACACCCCCCTTTTACATGTATGGGGACCCCTCCTAAATCTCCAAAGATCCCACCTTCTCACTAAATTTCATGTAAATCGGTATAGCCGTTTCTGAGAAAAGTGCCTGTGACAGACAGACAGACATTGAACCGATTTTAATAAGGTTTTGTTTTGCAAAATTTCGGGAGCAACTTACCCCCTTCACCACTAGTGTACATTGAAAATTAAAAATTGTAGTAATCGAGCTTAAAAATCTAACAAACACCCAAATGTCAAGCATGGAACCGGGAACTAGTTAAATTGGGTTTGTGTTGTGTCTTTATTTGTGACAAAACATCATCTTAGCCGTAGAACAGCCATCTGCATTCCTGCAGGGCAACTACCCCAAGAACACCTCCTTCTCTGCACAATAATGGTTATTCTATACTATCCCACGCCGACCCTATGCCCTCTGCTTAACCTTAACGTGGTTGAATATCTGGAGCTTCTGTTCGAACTGAAAGTCCATAAGCGTCACATCTCCTCAAGAAACGATTTCCGGGAGGCATTGTAGCAAACTAGGAACGAAGTTTCCCCCTTACACTGATTATTACATACATAGCATTAAAATTGAAGTGGAAGTTCAAATCTGATTTTCATTAAAATCCTTCGTTTTCCTCTCTTTCCTTTTGTGAACTATATTACGCGGATTGAATATTTTGGTCCTTTCACTTTATCGTCTCATACTCAACTTCCCCTTTCCTATGAGAATATAGACGAATCTATTTCATACTGCTCCCGCTATAAAATGTAGTACAATCTGACAACTGTTTAATTAAACATGTATTGGTAAGCAGAAAATCTTGGGTATCGATAAAATTGTACCAGTGAATGAAATTGGTAGCGAATAGCGTGTAAATTACCCTTACGCGCCATCGCTCGCATTTACTTGAAATGCCCTTCTCCTCTATTGCTCTGTGCCTGATATACAATTGAAAGCCGTGATGAAATGTTGTTCCCAGCTCTTCAGTTGCTCGTCATTGTGGATGAGAAGTCGAACCTTGACGTGCTCCACAGGACCATCGAAAGATTTGCGGCCCCATGTTAGCTCTTTTTGTATCGGAGTTCGAACGCGTCAAGCCCGCCATCACTCGCAGTGGTCAATAGAGCCGCCAACTCCTTCCGCTCATTGATTCGTTTCCACGATTTCGCAGTCAGCCTTATGACGACCTTCGGGACAATGTCGGTGACCTGCATTGCACCCAAGAGCATTTTTAATGGCAGTCTGATACTCATCGTTATTCTCAGGTGGGTTACTCAGTATATCTACCGTCCGATCAGCGATATAGCTCTCCCACTTTCGAGCAACCGTTGGATCATACAAGCGGTTGGCGTGGAACTTAGTGGGTCGCAGCTCCCCAGATGTTGATCCCTTTCGACGCCGATATCAGCGCCTCTCTTGCCACGCATATCCAGAAGATAACTCCTAAATCTATCGCTAATCGCAAAGTGGTCGATCTGATTGCTTGTACAGTGTCGGTCAGTTGGGTTTCAACTTATGGCAGACTCTATGCTAGAACAATTTGCAAACCAATGATAAGGTGAAGCTGCAGAAACCCACTAGCCCAAAATTATCATTACGATCGCTTCCCCAACACATTTCAACGCAGTGTTGTCAGAGCCCACCTTGGCATTCAGATTACCCATAACGATCACAATGTCACCTTCAGGAAGCCTCCCCTGAACTGCGTTTAATTGCTAGTAGAGAGCATCCTTCTCCACTATTTCGGAAGCCTCCGTTGGTGCGTAGGTTTATAAATTGTGATGCTCCTTTTCCTGGAGCGGAATCTACAAGTTAGAAGTCTGCCAGAAACCGGCTTCCAGGTCAAGAGAGCGCGCCGTGCAGTAGCCGTCACAAGCAACCTCACACCGGATTCGTGTCGGTTACTACTTGGCTTTCCAAAGTACAAAAGCACGTTACCCCAACAGGGAGAGGAGTTCTCTCCAGAGTTCCAAAATCTTATTTTGCTTAGGCCCAGAATGTCAAGCCTACATTTCTGGAATCCCCGTTCAAGTTGGAAAAGGTGAGTATTCTGAGAACCCTCGCTCTAGTTGTCGATGAGCGTGCGCGCATTCCAGAAACCAATCATAATCCGTTTTCGAAAGCCAAAGGTCGTCGCCATGAGGTCTGTCCCTATCCGGGGCGTTGTTAACGTTTCGGTAGCAATAAAGTTTGAAAATTTGCAGTTTGCTAGCCCACACAATTCGCAATGATCAATGAACTAAACAAATTCCATACAATAGGTGGTGTACAACAATGAAAAAAGATTACCGGTTGATACCGAATAATACTATACGTTACGGACAGGGATAGTAAATGGGCATAAAAATGTTTTTTTTTCAATTGTAATGAAAAGTTAGTAACGTAATTATTTTAGGACAAGGCAGACAAACAACTGCGAGTTTTGTTTGCACATAACTCCCGCCCCAACGAGGGAGGATTGACTATTTTCAAATCAACTTCAGGCTCTGGTTGACAGTTGTTCCCTGGAGATAGGCCAATTTGTCATCTATGTTTAACAGCGACTTAGAATGCGTAATAAGTGTAACAGTGGTCTGTAGGAGTTCCTAAATTGAATATTGTCTAGGGATTCGAACCTCATAACTGATTAAAGACTTATAGATTTTCAGGAGATTTGTATCATTTGTGAATGAGTATCTGAATCAATGTAGAATAATAATCATGGACCGGCATAATATCGGTCACATTACTTCCTAGGGCACCCTTACTACAGAGTAATCTACCACGCTTCAAGACTAGGTTCAAACTGGGTGGTTGCACTATTTATTATTTTTGCCGTCATCAACGTCGCAAAAACGGAAATCCGGCCTAGGCTTACCTTAGTGAAGAACACCCAGATATCCGGGTTTTGCGAGGAGGACCATGAAATCAATATCCTTGATATCTTCGCCAAGGTTTACTACGTCATCTTTTTCCACCATAGATATTGCCCCTATAAAGTTTCCGGTGGGAATCATCCTCATCCATACGGACGAAGTGACCCGCCCATCGCAGCCTATTTAGCCGGATTTGCTTAACAATCTTCTTGCGGTGAAACAAACGTACAATTTTATATGGCTATGCAATTATAGACGATCTAGAAGTCAATGAAAAGATGGTGCAATTGGTAGCCACATTCCAACAGTTCTTCTATTGCTATCGGCAGAGAGAAAGTCTTATCTACTGCTGATTTCCCTGGAATGAAGCCTCTTTTGTAGGGGCTCATAATGTTCTGGGACTATCTGGCCTAACAAGGTAGATATGATAGATGGCCTGGGGTAGTTGATCGCCTTCGTATTTAACCAGTTCGACTCTAATTCCATCGGCTCCCGACAACTTATGATTCCTAAGACGATGAATTATACGGACTGTCTCTGTTGGTTGTGGCGACATTTGTCCGTCAGTTGACAAGATCTCCAAATCGTCGATATTCTGGCCGATGAGCACTTCATCAAAATATCAACCCATTGCTCTAATACCATCAAAAATCAGATTTCCTTCTTTGTTTCGGCTTCATCCTGCTCACTTGCTGGTGAAATCTGCACTCCTGGTACTTTTGCTCCCTGCATTTCTCAGGTTCATAAACCTGTTGAGGTCGATTCTTCGCTCGACTGAGTTCGTGATAAGTCTTTGCGCGGTCCCGCGTTCTTTGAGAATACTGCATTATCCAGTATGCAACATTCTTACATTTTGTTGCTACCTTGAAAGCCCTCATCGAACCAAGGCCAAGTATGATTGTGTTGTGCCAACAAAAACGTTCGTCGGGTGGTCGTGAAAACCATTTGTGGATGCTTACTCTCCAGGACATCTGGTAACTGCGGTCATTACAATATACTCTCACCTGACTGTCGAGGTGTTATTGTTATTCGAATCCGCAGCGGCATAGAAATGAGATAGTGATTCGAATCCCCCGAACAAATTTTGAAATTCATCGAGGCTAAGAGGAAACATTGTTCAATTAACACGTAGTTTAAAGTAGTCCTCTCTGAAGAGCCGCTTGATCGTTTGTACACCTCTTTTCATGCTAATAATTTTATTGGGATATCTATAGCCGAAGGAGAGCCGTATAGAAAAAGGTACCATTTGATGCGGCTTGAAATGGACTATCCAGTACCACGCTTAACTCATTTTCAGCAATTTTGGAACATGTGACCTTAGGAATTAGACCCCTCATATGACCTATTCCTTCTGTCTTTTTCCCAGTAGGTAGTTACAAAGCTTTGATACGTGTGATTTATTCTTCATTTGTTTATGTATTTAGCGTTTATGGTAGGTCGAATGAAATGCTAATCACATTAGAGCAGAAACGAGAACTATTCATCAAACTGAAATTTCAAAGGGTTGTCTCCTCTGGGTAGTTTTCTAATTTATTTACAACTTGGCCAGAAGTTTATTTATTTCGTTGTTTGATTTAATGCTGCAGAAAAAAAATGATATATAACGAGAAACCTCAAAAATCTCTACGATATGAAACGTGACATTCTTACACAATCATTTCCAGGTGTAAAATTTGTTCCCTCATAAAAGATGTTTGTCTAACCACTGTGACTAAACTCATAGTAGCACGTGGAAAAAAAAATAAAAAAAAAAATTCTTTGTGAGTTCCACTTTTCTCCATAAAGCAAAAAGAAACCTTGCACAGAAGTTTGGTGGTCGCTTATCCAAAAAATTATCACATATGCGCTAATTTTCAAAGTAAATAGTTTACAGGAAAGGTTAGATATCCACGTACATATTAGTCATTGAATGTTATTTGTGCAAATACGCCTAAATAACAACAGCAATAACAACGAGTAGCGAAAATTATTGAATAATAGCATGAAAATATTACAATATATTCACCTCTGCTAGATTTAGGAAGACTTTATGCTACTGGACTTACCTAACATAATCACGCTTACAATAAGTTTTTCCATCTCTAACAAAACATGTACACTTTTCATCTAAAAACTGTCGACATTCTTGACATTTTAGGCAGGCTCCATGCCATTCTAGATCAGGTGATACGTGAAATATATATTGATCGTGAATTTGTCCACCACATCCAACACATAAAGACAGTCGTTGCTTTTCTGAAATGAACATAATATGAAAATTAAGGCATTGCTTGGTTTGGATATTAATTTTAAAGATTTTGGGTTGTCTATGTTTATAATATAAATATATTGCTTTGTTTATATGTAATGTAAATAGCTACTCACACCTTGAGGGTCCGCATGTAAACCCAATTGTAATGCCACATTTCAACGCCTTTATAGCTACCTATAACACAATGCGATATCGACGTTTCAAGATTGGTTTGTTGGTTGCTAATAGAACGATCCTGCTTGGCAAGAAAGCTACTAATTTAGGCTTCTTCAAGACGATTATGATTATAATAAGGTGAAGATTAATATTACATTAATCTTCAGATTCAAACCAACAAATTTAAGCAAAGATATTGCAAATTGAAAGAAGACCTTGAACTGCAGTCAAAGTTTACATAGTATTTGGTGCCTTATTTCGCAACTACAGAGTTGGATTTTGCCTACTTTCCACAGTTTAGGGAATTTCGTTTCGAGGAATAACCAACTTAGTTGCTTCATTAAGGCAGACAATGCCATTATATTCGATACTAAGCAAAATACTAATGTTTTCCAAAAAGGAGCCGTTCATCACCTTGGGATCAAAATATGTTTATTGAAATGTTTTCTGAGGAGACATTAACTAGGGCCTTAGATATAGTTTTCCATGCCTAAATATTTCCTTGGTCCTTTGCCCTTTTTTCTTCCTCTTCCCTAACACATAGTATTGGGATTCGCGAAAAGATCGGGTGCTGTGCGTTTGCTTGCTCTTCCGTTCGCTGGAAGCCTCTGCTCGAAGTTCTCTATGACCATTCCATTTTTATTACTTTATATACTCCTAAAGGTATGAACTTTCCCCATGCGAGTGAAACAGGAATAGGGACCACCCCTGGTCGAGTAAGTTTCTTTTCCACGGCTCTTAAAAACTTTACCTTAGATGAATTTATTCTAAACAAATTACTGAATCGGACCCTTGTTCTCTTTTTTGAAAAAAATCATAACTGTCAGAATGAAGCTCGAAATTCCAACGATAAAGTCTTTAGATCTTAATTTCAACATGTTTAGCAAATTAAAACCACATAAAACACAAGCTCACAGAAGAGGCGTACAAATTATTGTTATGTGCATTTTAAACATGTTTAGTGAAGCAGTCACATTTGAAATTCCATTCACCGACGTCTTTATAGTTCTGAAATTATAGATTAAAAAAAGCAAATCAACAAACAATTTTCTCTGTGATTTTATCTCAATTTTGACCAAGAGCTTTAAAACTGTATGAAGAACAAAGTAGCCGCCATTGTTGCATCAAAACTTTGGTTCCAAGCCATTCATTATCGACATACCATCATAGCCATGGCGCTTCCACTCAGCGATAAGAATGGAACAACAGCCGAAAGTCAGTAGATGACTTGCGTCCAAATTGCCAAATTGGAATGGTGTGGAACCTCGCCGATATCCAGGAGAAGAACAAAAAACAACAAACGTTCTCGGAGACCGGCTAAATTTTCATCGAATTCGAAAAGACAACAAAGTTTTCAGGTGTCTTAACTGTTGAGGTGTAGATATGGAGAACTTATAGTTATGTAAGGTTGTTCATGCATATATATCTGTTACATAAATACAGTATGCAAAATTCGTATTCGTACACCCTATATTTTGCGGGTTTTTGGGTTATTTCTGAGAAATGTTAGAAAATTCGTTCAATCTTATATAACAATTTTTTACATAAATATGTATGTAGTTGTTATAGAACATTAATCTTAAATTTTATTTACATCCGTTTGTTCAAGAGAACAATTTCCAAATTCAATCGAAGCAAAATTCGTATTCGTACACCCCGACTAGCGGCTTGAACTCAATCCCTGTACGATATAAATCATTTTGCACTGTAAAATTCTAACGGTAAATTCTTGAAAAAGTGTGGTTGACAGTTCGAGCTAAAGTGTTTTGGGAATTACAAATAAAGAGTTAATTCTTTAACAAATTTTCCAAATGAGTCGAAAAGGTAGTGAATTTTCGAACAGTGATCGTAAGATAGTGATACAGCTATACAAGGATGGTAAATCCTTGAGACAAATTGCAAAAATTATGCATAGGAGTCACTCGACAATTCAATCTGTAGTAAAGATTTACAATTCGTCTGGTAGAATCGAGAAGAAAAAAAGAAATGGAAACAGATTAATTTTGTCAAAGAGACACCAATCCTTTGTTCGGCGTGTTGTTCGACAGGATAACACGATAAGTGCAGTGAAATTAGCAGGACTTTTGCAAAACCAGTTCCAAATTAAAATTACACCCCAAAGTGTTTGGAATTATTTGCGTAGATTCGGTATACAGAGCCGGACTCCCGCTTCTAAGCCATTTATCAATAATGTCAATAGAAGAAAACGGTTAAACTTTGCAAAAAGATATCTAAACAAGGATCTTCGTTATTGGAAACGAGTAATTTTTTCAGACGAGTGCAAAATTAATCTAAAGTTGTCGGACGGACGGGTTCGTATATGGCGAGAAAAAAATACGAGGCTATATCCAAAAAACATGCTTCCTACATTTAAGCATGGAGGTGGTTCGTTGATGATTTGGGGATGTTTTGCAGCTTCTGGTGTTGGAAACTTGCATTTTATTGATGGAATAATGAACGCGAAGCAATATGTGCAAATTCTTAAAACTAATTTACATCAGAGTGCACAAAATTTAGGAATTCGTAGGAAGTATATATTTCAACAGGACAATGATCCGAAGCATACGGCACTTCACACGCGGCTTTGGCTACTCTACAATTGTCGAAAGTGTTTAAACACGCCTCCACAGAGTCCTGACGTTAACCCAATAGAAAATTTATGGTCTATTTTCAAGAAGAATCTAAAAAATTACAGTATTAGGAATAAAGAAGACCTGAAAACTGCCTTGCAGACCGAATGGCAAAATATTTCACCGAACTTAACCCAAAAATTAGTTCAATCAATGCCAAATAGGCTTAGAGCAATAATAAAACAAAAAGGATTTCCCACGAAGTACTAACACTATATTTCTAGCACATTTTTTGAAGTCTGTAGGTGTACGAATACGAATTTTGTTTTGAGTTTTATATGAATTACTGTTTTTATTATTAAGTTTAAAATATATTTTATACTTGTTATTATGTACATGAATTAACCTCTTCATTTGCTATAATAATATACAATTTATTTATCTCTTAATGTTATATTTGACTTAAAAATAACAAATAATAGTTAAAAAAATGGGTGTACGAATACGAATTTTGCATACTGTATATATAGATTCAGCTGTAGGGTATACGTCCACATTGAAACGAAGTATCGTCTAAAGGCTACATCAAATAAGAGGAAACAAAGCATTTCAAACATCTCCCCTTCAGCCACCCTGATCCCAGCCCTCCTTTCCAGTTTTCGCTCCGACTGTGTGGTGGATGGCGGTGAATACCTTTCTTGTATCATCTGGTTTAACCGTCGTTGTCATGAATAATTTATAAAGGCGGAGCACACGAGTTCGAGATCCCCCTTTTTCTTTTTCTTCAATGGCAATGGGGCATTGTTGTGCTTTGGGCTGAGTTACTACTTCTCGTATTTTTGTTGTTGTCATTATTTTTTTGCTTTTATTTCTGAGTCTAACGTCTCGTGTGGAAATTTCACTGGTATTGGGAATGAGTGGAATGAGGGAACAACTCCCTGTCTGTAACTTAAGGAGCTAACATTCGTATCGTGTTCCTTTGTATCTGTAGATAAAAGTTGAACTTGCGCAGACCCGCCCTTCCTGAAAGATTTCGTTTTCATTTTGTTATTTTGTTGCTTTTTCCACGCTGCTCTTCTAATACAATTCAGAATTTTTCGGTAGGAATGGTGGCGGGTTTTTGCTCTGATTCGGTAAATGTCTTTTGTCGGTGTTTCTGTTGCTTTTCACATTGCCCAGTTATTTAATTTACATATTTCAAAATTTTAAAGGGATTTCAGAAATATTTACACATTTTAGTTTTTGAATGTTTGGAAAAAAATCAGAATTTATCCAATTTTTCTCAGTTTATAGTTGCGGTGGAGTTTGTAAGTTTAAACCGAAAAATTATTAGAGAGTTCACATACACAATATCGTAAAAATACGTAATTAACTTTTGCAGAAAATCGGCCAATTTAGTCTGTTTTGAAGTTTTTATGTTTCTGATGGTAGCACTTTTGTTGAGTTATCGAAAAGTCATATTTTCCAAAATTTCACTGTTTTGTTCTGCTCAGTTAATTGTCGGCGATATGATTCCCTGGCCTAAGAAGATTTATATTGAAGGCATTGGGTAACGATTGTAGGTTTATTTATTGGGTATTCCCTGGTAGGGGAGCACAGAAATAGACTAGGACTAGTATCGGACAATAGATTAGCACTAGAGTAAACTAGATATCGTAATATGTTACATGACAGTCGAGCTATGCGGTCTACGCGAGGTGGTAAGGCGGACACCTGATCTAGCGTAAGTAAATAGATTAATCATTCGAATCTAAGCAGTACCATTGAATGTCACAGAAGGTATGGAAACTTTAAAACAATACATCTGCCATTTGCCCAGTCAAGTGAAATTTAAAAGTACATGTAAATTATTTCCAGCTTGTCGGAAAAACAAATGAATTCTGGGCTAGAAATCTACAAATTTCGAATCCACCGTGACATGCCAATATGGATTGCTTTTCCAAACAGAAGCCATCTTTGCCATTAATAAACCCAAAAGGAGTAAGGCCAACGGGCTTGACAGTTTCTCTGCAGAATTGTTCCTTGCAGCTCATGAAGTTTCTGTAGGGTTGTTACTTCCACACTTTCGTAAATCCTGGGAATCTGAGATCTTTTCCAGTAAGTTGGACTCTTCGGGGCAGGACTGTGCTCGATCTACTCTTCATCGTTCATTTACTTTTCTTACCTGGTGAAGTTAGACAGTAATCCTTAACTCTTCGAAGATTCCTTTTGCAAGACACAATTTGAAAAAGTAATATTAACCAAGTCACATTTACTAAATCGCTCAGAATTCCACAATTTTTAATTATAAATTTTGCTTGATCAAGTAACACTTGCCATTAAATCCGTATGAAATACTGTACTCTTGAGTACCCTAAGGCCAGAGGAGTCAATATCGAAACTGGCTTAATTTTAGTTATTTGTTTAAAATGAAAGCCAATATTTTTAAAAACGTCAAATATTTTATAAACATTTTAATAGGGAACGATCCTATTTTAACTTTACTGAAGAACCATTCAAAATTAATTAATACCAAGGAACAAATTTATGCAGCCGGTTTCCAGTTATGTGAATGAAAAAACCAGTGGTATGGAACTTTCCTTCACACAATTTAAAAATAAAGACTTAGTCGGAACAGAGCCAAGCAGCTTGTCATTTGGCACTTTTTTCGAACTGGGTTTCTAACTATAATTTGTCGACTTCTATGGAGTAAATTTCAACTATTTTGGTCTGTTCGGGTCAAACAATGCTTATGTTGAATGCTTCTTGTAACGAAATTCTCATTTCTATTTAGGTAGATTAAAGTTTCGTTTAGCTGGAAATGCAATATTAAGTATTTTTAATAATGTATCTATTCCTTTCGGATAACTTTCTTTTTCAACTTTGGCAATGTAAAACGTTTATTTTAAAGACATTCCGAAGTTAGCATTTAAATTTTCTCCGTTTTTTGGTGGGTTGATACCTTGAAATATAGACAACTCAAATGAACTTTGCATTCATTTACGACTATTTTTATTCTGAGATATTTGTCCATCGGTTAAATATCAATACTTGGTTCGGCCTCCTTTGATTTCAGGATTGCTTGCGTTCGCTACGGCATAGACAACACAAATTTCTGCGGAATACTTTGAAGTATGCTTTTCCATTCATCTTGTAGAGCCTTTTTTAGAGAACACTCTGAAGTTATGTGGTGTTTGTGTATCTGCTTCTGTAGGAAGTCCCACAAATGCTCGATTGGGTCTAGGTCTGGACTCTGCGGCGGTGAACGCAATTGCGTCAAAACATTATACAATCGCCAATCATGTACCATACGAGTTGTATGTTTGGGGTCCTTGTTTTGTTGGAGAATGTAATTCGGACCCAAACCCATTTTATTGACAGATTCCTGTAAATGATTTTCAAAATATTCACGAATATATGCTGGCCTATTTTACTATCAATAAATACTAGATTATCGATCCCTGATCAACTTACACTCCCCCAAACAAGCACATTTCTTCCGCTGTGTTTCACGGTGCTCCGTAAATTCTTTGTCTCTTATGCATTACCCTTTTTGCGTCAAACTTTTGGTGGACCATCCTGACCAAATATATTGTACTGATTTTCACCTATAAATAAAACTTCATCGTCTTCGTGTAGAAAAGCAAATTCTTTTCTTTTAAGTTTTTTAGCTCCATCCTAGATGAATATCAGTATTTGTTTAGAGTCCTTGTACCGTCCTTGTGGTAACCTCTATATTACACTTTTGTAATAGTTCTTTTCTTAATTTTACACCATTTGTTCTCTAATTATCCAGCGTGCATATATCCAAATCGTCTCATTTCCGAGAAGAGTCTATTTGACAAACGGACAGACAGACAATAAATCAATTTTAATAAGGTTCCCTTTTTACACAAAAAATATTGAACATTTCTTCTGAAATCCCGTTCTTCTGATTCATTTTCAATTTATAGCACCGATTTTCCAGACCATTCATGAAAAGAGGGTTGGGAAAAAGAAATGTCGTATTTGTGATTGAAATTTGACGGTTTATTTAATATAGTTAGAATTATCTGATTTAAGTTAAAAATGTACCGTTTTGTTCGCAAACTTGTTGCCATTTAGAAGGCAACTTCATTATCCCCCCCCCCCCCCCCCCCTTATCAAACCCCCCTCATTATTTGCAAAAAACTCAGACAGCCAGTTTTCGCAGGTCAACTTAGTAGCACCAAGAACGTTTTGCATGGACCGGAGGAGATGGTAATTACTTGGTACCAGGTCCGAACTATACGGTAAGTACAATAGGACATCCCATCCGAGCTCCCGTAGCTTCTGTCGGGTTATCAAAAATGTGTGAGGCCGAGCGTTGTCCTGGTGGAACACAATGCCATTCCTTTTGACCAATTCTTGTCAATCGCCTGCTTCAAACGGTAGCTCATAGTGGATGATTTCCTTCCAATCCCACCAAACAAACAGCAAAATCTTCCTGGCCGTCAATCGGGCTTGGCGATGGTTTGTCCCGGCTCGCCGCGCTTCTTTTTCGCTTGCGGTTGTCGTACGTGATCCACTTTTCATCACCAATCACCATCCGATTCAAAAAAGGGTCGAATTCGTTCCGTTCCAGCAGTGCATCGCAGGCGTTGATTCGGTCCAAGAGTTTTTTTGTGTTAACTCGTGTGGCACCCAAACATCCAGCCTTTTTTGGAATCCAATCTTCTGCAAATGGTTCCAAACGATTTTATGGTATATACCCAGTTCCTGGCCAATAGAGCGAATGCTCACATGCCGGTCTACTTGGATGATTTCGACGATTTTATCGGTTTCTACGACGTTTAGGCCTACCAGTACGGGGTGTATGGTCGACATCCACTACACCAGAATGAAATCGATCGAACCAACGCTGTGCTGTGCGAATCGTTACAGTATCGGGCCCATAAACTTCACAAATTTTTTCGGCCGCCTTCGTTGCATTTTTACCTCTCAGGTAGTAAAAACGTGAAATATGACGAATTTATTGCTTGGTGGACTCCATCTTTGACGCGTTATAACTTGAGGCTGAAACATACGATCACAAAACTGTCAAAGAGGCACTTGCAGCACAGATTGTCGTCTTAAAATCGCCGTATAGTATGACCCGATGCGATAAGTACAACACAAGATGTGTTTAAGTGTCGCCATCTATTGACAAAATACGATATTTCTTTTTCCCCAACCCAATATTTGATTTTTTGTGTATAATACAATATTTCTCTTTACTCCGAATATCTCCGCTCCATCATTTCTCTTTTTTAATTTTATGAGGTTTCACATTTGAGAGGAAAATCAAGAAAATATTTTCCTCCTTTTCCGAAGAATTGCCATGGCTATCGTTTTTCAGCACTATACTCCCACTATGTAGATTAGTTTATGTAAGTTTCACGCAGATTTATATACAAATAGCTGTTGGCAGGTTTCACCCTAAAGTTTTCTGCCGACTGATTTTTTAATTATTATTATTTTTAATTATTAATTGTTTCCAATTACAGTTAGGTTACACTATATTGATCATTCTGATTATCAAGAGTTAATCGTTTACTATATTATTAGGTTGTAAAAAAGGTAATGTCGTATTTTGTCGACAGATGGGGCTGAACTGTATTTTTTATGGTACCGTTGCACTGATTTCGACAACGTGACAATTCGTAGAATATTTTGCAAATGAAAAGTACATCGTTTTGATCTCAAACGCTTGATTGGAGTTGTTCCGAACGAAAAAATTCGTTTTTCATCCTGAAAGACAAGAATATATCGGAGGACCGTGAAAAAAATTGTTCAGTTTATGGAGATGATGCTGTAACAAGACGTGTAGCACAACGATGGTTCAAGAGATTTCCTTTAGGAAATTTCAATGGCAAATGTATACCTCGCCCTGGACGGCCAATTATGGGAAAAGTTGACGAAATAATGGAAGAAGGCCTTGGAAATAAACATGCAATCAATCGTGAGGCTGCTCAGGAGGTAAATAAACATCATGTAACTGTTTTAGACCATTTGCATTACGATAGATTGGTCAAGAAGCTCGATAAGTAGGTGCAACATGAACTGAATGCAAAGAATTTAACCGACCCAATTTCCTCGTGCAGCTGCTGAAAACGACAAAAAACAAGCAACTGTTGAAAAGAGTGCCCACTGGGGGTAAGAAATGGATTACAGCGAAAACAGCCATGGACAATGCGATCAGCAGATGCAGAAACATACGTAAAGCCAGGATAGACAAATCAGAAGGTGATGATCTGTGTATGGTGGGACTATAAAGAAGTCATCCACTACGAGCTACTCCAGATTAGCCAAACTATTGATTCGGGTGTTTACTGTCCACAACTAACGAGAATAAGCGAAGCAATTAAGAAAAAGATATCAGTGAGTTTAACCCGAACATGCCAACTGTTGACGTTTTCCAAATCACTCTTAATTCCTTTTTTTCCCGTAACTTGTGGATGATGAAACTATCCAATTCGCGGAAGTCATTAACCTGTATAATTACCTTTAGGTTATCCTCTGTTATTACATTTCTTTCCTCGATGATGTCTCTGGCTACCAATGATTTGAGGACATGTGTTGGTTCTTTTTTTTTGCTTTGGCCAGATTTTCTTCCTTTATATG
The DNA here is from genome assembly GCF_905115235.1 of Hermetia illucens. Lineage (NCBI taxonomy): Eukaryota > Metazoa > Arthropoda > Insecta > Diptera > Stratiomyidae > Hermetia > Hermetia illucens. The sequence goes on along the minus strand of NC_051852.1, from coordinate 84,965,268 downwards.
TTCATTGAACCTTGTTGCTATTAAGCTTCTAGTTTGTCCTATATATGATATTTCACAGTTGGCATAGGTTATCTGATAGAATACGTTTTTCTTCTTGGGATCCTTGACGCTTCCTAATCGGGTCTTGGCTGCTAGTAGATACCACATGTGGTTTGCTAGTAGATATCACGTTTTTTAGATGGTCGCGCTTGTGTAAAAAATGTCGTCAGGTTATTCCTTTCAATTTTCGGTTTACTGTCTACTTTTCATGATATTTTCACTCACTAATTTCCGCTCAATTTCTCCTTCTTTCTTCTCCGCAAAACCTCCATAACCCATTACCTCGCGTCGGAGACTGCGTTTTAAGCGATTACGCAATCCATTCTGCGCCTTCATTGAGCACGCCCCCTTGAAAAGTCCTACCTGAATCCTTATTATGGAATTCATTGCAAACAAATTTTCTTCTGATATCGGCATTTCTCCGGCAATGTTCTACGGGGTTAAGCTGACTCCTAAGCTTCTCCTATCTGAGCAAAATCACGGTTAGTAGAACATTCATGGAACCACATTTAGAATAGAAAAGAAAATCATCCAACCTGAAACGGTATATAAACTTCCTGTAATCATCATGCCCTCATAAGGATTGTGTCAAATGCTAGTTCATTTTCCCGTGTCCTCGCTGAATCCACTCCTAAATATGGGGAATCAGTGCCTGGATTCAGCGCCCCATCTGGAAATCATCCCACCATTACTGTCACTTCACTAATTATTGCCTTGATCCTCCTCGGTATACTGAATCCTTTTCAGGTAGATTCCTTCTTCTTTTTTCGTATGCGCTGTTTATATGGAAAGACCAAAAGATTTATTGGAATCCTTAGCGCCACTAATCGATACGTGATCTTTACCCTTCTGCAATGGTTCCCAAACGCTAGTGTTTTCCCTCAAACCGATACTACACATAATAGTGTAGAGCCACTCTGGTTACAAATGCAGGAAATGGAAAATTCTGAATTTGAAATGGAAAATTCTGGAACTGATTGCGAATAGTCGGAAATTAGTTTGGAAATTCCTGAGATTAGTTTGGAAAATTCTGAATTGGTTGAGAAAAATCCGAATTTGACTTACAAAACCATATATTAATAAACTGCACATTTCCTTTACTTTATCCTTCTTAAAACTACTGGCAATGCTTGGTACTATCCTGGAGATGAATGACATCTTTACATACTCTGTCTGATGTTTCTTTAAGTGGCATGTTTTGTGAATGAAGATAGGGTCCCGCATCGGCTGATCATTCTATGAGAAAGGAAGATGCGAAACTGCTGGGATACTCGAACGTGCATAAGTCTATATAGAGAACAACTAAAAAGTTTAGTCTTGATAAATAAAAAGCATAGTCTGATCTGATTTTGATTCAGCCTCATACTATTTGCAATGAGAACAGACTGTAAGATATAAGGTTCATACAGAAGTCGGAATAAAAAATTGGAAACATTAAGAGGTACCTACAATAGAAAGATCTATCTACTACGTTCAAGTTTACCGGATGGTGATGTCTAGCAAGGAAGAAAGATCGTCCTCGCCTTTGGCATACAATTTACTATATCATTAGTCATTAAATGGCTCAATATAATTTTCGTAGTCCGTCCCTGGTGGAGGAAGGAATAATCGGCAAAACGTGCAAAGAGGTAAAGCCACTCTGGTGTTGAGTAGCTCCCAATCCTGTCGTATCTCAGGATGCCCATTAAAAGACTTTAGACTTTAATATAATACCTAAATATAGTAATCAGTTCTAAAACAGAGCCAACATCTTGCAATAGTCCATAATTATTTAAATGAAAATGTATTACATAAAGTTTTTTTCCAAATGAAAAAAAGTTACTATTAAAAGAAAAATTAGGCAATCTTCACTCCAACATGTTCCTCTTTTATTCATAAATGATTATTTGTCTAGAATTTCCGAATTCTTGCATATCATAAAACATAATATAAAATCGTGTATATTTTTATATCATTGGAGTTCAAAATTTGTTCTATATTTTCCAAATTTGTTTTGACAAGTTACGTCAGTGTTAGAAACACGCTCATTGTTGTACTTTTATTGAAATGTAAACTATTCTTAACTGTTTCGAGAAACAAAATAAAAATATGATTTAACTGTCAACATTTTTAAAAACTTACAATTTATGTGTGGACATTGTCATTTGATACATTGCTAATGTTGGATAAAATATTGCTTTAGAACAAAATGAATAGTGACATATCCCCATAAATAATATTCATTTTAAACTTTTCCCCGTTGAAATGATAGGATGTGGAGGCGAATACAAGCACATCGAATAAATGCAAAAGAAAAACAACTGAAAGTTTTTTTATATTAAACATTTAGGGGTTTGGAAGTTCTATTAGAGTTGCCTAATTTTTCAGTCGATATTGATTGAATTTGAAGTTATGAAATTTCTAGGTAGGTTCAATACACCTCCTGTAAGACAGAAAAGGAATTAAAGCAGGCGCTGTACTTATGACCTAAGAAGTTAGTCATTGGTGTTTTATTTATTATGTTAGACGAAAGTTTTGTTTAAGAATCGAGGAATTCCTAAGTCCATCCACTTACCGGACCAGTTGGAAAGCAACATGCTTTCTCGGATGTGGTTCACGGAACCCTCATCCTTAGGCAAGCACCCAAGTTGCAAAATATGATATGCAACTCATCAGACGGTGCCTCACCTCTGCTCTGGGAGCAGCGTGACCGAAGTGGATACAAGGTGATATTTGTTCCCTTATATTAATTCAAAAACACGACCTGTGTATGAATTATATTGAACACAAAACCTTGTAAAATTTTAAGCCTAAGCCGACCGTGGCTAACACAAAACTTCGTTTAAGAATAGAGGGATTGCTAATGTACATATAAAGTACGTATATTGAATACCGCTTGTTTAATGCGCAAACATATATATCTGAATTAGGCACTGCCCCAAAGCTTCATTTACATACATATAAATATATACATGTCTGTCTGGAGTAATTGATATTGATCTATATGTAAATGATTAAAAAACTAAAACGTAATGTTTCCCTGCGATTTCCTATTTCCGTGAGTTCACTTTGTTGTGGTATTGACGAACTGAAATGTTATGATGACGTCATACACGTTTTAGAATGCTCGAAATTTACACAAAATATAAAAGTTTCACCTTCCTATAACTTCGGTCATAATAGATGGATTTCCTTCAAATTTCCCAAAAATTCCATCACTAAATTTTATGCTTCTGGAAAGAACTCAAGGGGGGTTTCCGGCAAAATTTTTCAAATATGCTTATATACAATTGTTCACTTTATTTGTGTAGATATCGGAACGAGATAGATTTTGAGGCCACGATTTCGTTTAAATACACCACTGTGTTTTTCTCAGATTTTTCGGTTGGATAGGTTCTGAGAACGAGAACTCTTACACTTTTTGAGGGTCATATTTTGAGCCCTCACTTCCCTACGTTTCATATCAAATATGGGACCAGTTTAAAAAAGTACTAATTGAACCCTTTCATTTGATACACCACGTGGCCACAATCTGTGAAAAATAAATTTACACCCTCCACTCATATGTACGCGGAACTCCCCCTTAAACTAAACAAAAATGCCGGTACTTGTATGTAACAGACAGACAGATAGACATCGACTCGATTCTAATAAGGTTTTGTTTTACACAAATCTCGAACCTTATCTATGCTTTGCAATTGATGTACTCCACATTCAACTCTAAAAACTGCTAACTAATTCACTCGACTTTCTACACACCATTAAGATTCTTCATCCATAGTATTAATTGCTGCTACTTCTATGCGGACAACACGATCCACTTCTACGCAAAATACGTCATTCTTTCTCATAAGTACTATCATACATATATGTGTAACAGCAGGTGATGCCCAAGGCTTCATATTGTGTGGAATGAAACCACGGTTAAACTGGACTTTGCGGACAAAATCGCAGGAAGAACAATACTCTAAACTCAATACGATCATTAGGTACCTGGAGGTAATGAACGAGAAAAAAAAGCAAAAGCTAGTTCATCTCTAGCAAGGACGATGGTTAATATTAGAGGGCCAAAATCTAGTCGCCGGCTGCTTATCGCAGGGGTGGTGACATCCATCCTGCTATACAGGCCAATTCCGCTGAGGATGTGCAGCGCATATAGGACAGTAGTGAGGCAATGGGTGTCATCGCAGGAATGATTTCATTGAATCTTCTAGCGAATGAGGCACACCGTTTCTACCGGAGAAGGAGGGACAATCCGCCCGATGTGACTGCGGATTTACGATAAGCCACTAGAAAGGCGCTGTACAGGAGATGGCGGCAACGATGGGATAATTCCGGGAAAGGCCGCTGGACACATTCACTTACGAGATATGGTGAATACAGGAAGTATTCCCGCTGCTTGAGATTGGACGAGTCCCCGGACTGTCCTGAATCCGCCTCCACTCCCGAGTATCCGGAACATGTTACGTTTCATTGTCCGAAATTCGCAATTGAAAAAGGGAGGGTAAGCGACGCTCCCAACATAATTATCGGACCCCATAATCTTGTGGAGATGCTTAGATCGGAAGCAAATTGGAGTACGATAAACACAACAGTAACTGGGTCCGGAAATAGCGACGGACACATGACTTAATCGTGTTGTTGTAAAGCAGAATCCTCCCCGCGAAGTAAAAATTCACAGTGGAAGTAGGAGTGGTTTTAGTGGATGAAAATCCCATACATTGCTGCAACCTGGCAGTAGTGATTTTTAAGAATTCCAACTCCATCCACAAAAAAGAAGTAATATCATATAGCAAACAAGCATTAGATCATATTTTTCCTTTTTGTTTACCCTTGAACATGTAACTTGAGTAAGACATTCATATCCTTTAGCATTCGAAGAAATGATGATTTTTGAAAATGCAAAAGCACTGTATAAATGACAACAAAACCTACGGCTGCGGCAGTGATTGCAAAAATTCAAAATCAGGAAAATCAGCAGAAAAGTCACACAGGTATGCGTCAATCGCGACCCGGATAAGCGAATTTCGCCTTCAAAGATTAGAGTAAGATTTGACTTACCCGAATAAATTCATAGTTTATCCTATGTGCTACTCCTTTTTGTTAAGGTTTTGTGTAAAACAAAACTTTATTCAAATCGGTTTACTATCTGTCTGTCCGTTTATATACCATATATCTCAGAAACGGTTAATCCTATTGATATGAAGTTTGGTAGAAAACTGGCATCGATGAATCGCTTGGCATGCAGTGAGTAACATAGTTACACGTTGAGTTAAAGGGGGTCCCAATGTATGCAAAAGGAGAATGGGGTACCAAATAAAAGGTCTCGAATAGTACTTTCAGAAGCTCGTAGTTTTGACATTGATTGCAAAGGGGAGGAGTACAGGAGTCCGAAAAGGATCATTTACTCTAAGGACGCGCTCTCATAAACTACCCAGCCCAAAAATCTGAAGAAAGTATGTTGGTCCAGGCGTTTGATGTCTAGTCCTCTAAATTCTCTGCATTCTTACCTATTTAAATAAAGTTAATAATTGTATAAATTGACTGGGAATCCACCTTAAGTTTATCGTAGAATCATCAAGTTGTAATAATATAGGCTATTCTATAGTTCACGATACTAACAGATTTAGTGGAAATCATACTACTACTAACCATCAGCATCAACGGCGCAACAACTGGTATCCGATCTAGGCCTGCCTTAATAAGGAACTCCAGACATCCCGGTTTTGCGCCGAGGTCCACCAATTCGATATCCCTAAAAGCTGTCTGGCGCCCTGGCCTACGCCATCGTTCCATCTTAAGCAGGGTCTGCCTCGTCTTCTTTTTCTACCATAGATATTGCCCGGTGGGGATCATCCTCATCCATACGGATTAAGTGGCTCGCCCACCGTAACCTATTGAGCCGGATTTTATCCACAACCGAACGGTCATGGTATCGCTCATCGATTTCGTCATTGTGTAGTCTACGGAATCGTCCATCCTCATGTAGGGGGCCAAAAATTCTTCGGAGGATTCTTCTCTCGAACGCGGCCAAGAGTTCGCAATTTTTCTTGCTGAGAACCCAAGTTTCCGAGGAATACATCAGGACTGGCAATATAAAAGTCTTGTACAGTAAGAAGTTTGACCTTATGGTGAAACGTTTCGAGCGGAACAGCTTTTGTAAGCTCAAATAGGCTCTGTTGGCTGACAACAACCGTGCGCGGATTTCACCATCGTAGTTGTTATCGGTTGTGATTTTCGACCCTAGATAGGAGAAATTATCAACGGTCTCAAAGTTGTACTCTCCTATCCTTATTCTTCGGTACTGACGTTGCCACCATATATTTTGTCTTGCCTTCATTGATGTGCAGCCCAAGATCTCGCTCCGCCTGCTCGATCTGAATGAAGGCAGTTTGTACGTCTTGGGTGGTTCTTCCCATGATGTCGATATCGTCAGCATAGGCCAGTAGTTGGGTGGACTTAAGGATCGTTCCTCTTGCATTTACATCAGCATCACGTATCACTTTCTCCAGGGCCAGCTTAAAGAAGACGCATGATGGGGTATCCCTTTATCGTAGACCGTTATTGATGTCGAATGGTCTTGAGAGAGATACTGCTGCTTTTATCTGGCCTCGCACATTGGTCAGAGTCAGCTAGTCAGTTAGTCTTATCAATTTCGTCGAAATACCGAATTCTCTCATGGCCGTGTACAGTTTTACCCTGGATATGCTATCATAGGCGGCTTTAAGGTCGATGAATAGATGGTGCAATTGTTGTCCATATTCCAACAGTTTTTTCCATCGCTTGCTGCAGAGAGAAAATCTGATCTGTTGCTGATTTGCCTGAAGTGAACCCTCTTTGGTATGCGCCAACGATGTTCTGGGCGTATGGGGCTATCCGGCCTAGCAAGGATAGCGGAGATGGTACTCAGCAACGTGATACCTCTGTAATTGCTGCACTGTGTGATATCTCCCTTTTTATGTATAAGACAGATAATGCCTCGTTGCCAATCGTCAGGCATTGATTCGCTCTCCCATACCTTGAGCACAAGTTGATGAAGTCAGTCAGTGTAACTGGTCGCCTCCATATTTAACCAATTCGGCTGTAATTCCATCGGCTCCTGGCGACATATGATTTTTAAGCTGATAAATTGCACGGACTGTTTCTCCTAAACTTGATGGTGGCAGTATTTGTCCGTCGTCTTCAGTTGGCGGGACCTCCAACTCGCCGATGTTTTGGTTGTTCAGTAGCTCATCAAAGTACTCAACCCATCGCTCCAATATGCCCATTCTGTCGGAAATCAGATTTCCCTCTTTGTCTCGGCGGATGAGCATCGAGGTTTATAAGGCTTCATCCTGCTGACTTGTTGGTAAAACTTGCGCGCCTGGTGCGCTGCTTCTCTAGTTCACATACTTGTTAGTTCTCCCTGGCTTCCTTTTTCCGTCTGTGAAGTCGCTTCTCCGCTCGACGGAGTTCGTGATAATTCTCCGCGCGTGCCCGCGTTCTTTGAGAATACAACATTACTCGGTATGCGGCATTCTTCCGTTCCGTTGCTAGCTTACATTCATCATCAAACCAGCTGTTCCGACTCTATTTGCGGCTGGGGCCAAGTATATTTGTGGCCGTATCCATAATAACGTTCTTCAGGTGGTTGTGAAGATCATTTGTATATGCTTCATCTCCAGGTCCTCTGTTGACTGCGGTTATTGCGGCATCCATTTCCTTCTTATAGGTGTCGCGGAGGGCTGTGTTGTGGTGTCAGTGTTCACTCTCACCTGATTGTCAGAGGGGATTCTAGGTGGTATTGTTATTCGAACTCGGAGCACCATGACAACGAGATAGTGATCCGAGTCTATATTGGCCCCCTATATGTTCTGACATATACATATACTATATATACTATATACTGCTAACAGATTTATAATAGGTCAAAGTTGTCACTTTTGTGTAAATTTGTTGCATTCTAAGACTGTGATACTATTAAAGTGAATAGTCTAACAAAAGAAGTGCGAAAACATTACGAGCTAGGGGCAAATGGGACAAATGTCCTTCAAATATGAATTAAGAGGCTCAATCCCTTAATTTCAACATGATCTGCTTTTGTTATTCAGCTATATTTATCACCGGAAGGCAGACATTAAATAGCTAACCGGGCCTTCAAAGGGACTGTTCTCTCTGCTGCAAGTAAAGTTATTCACTTTTCGACGAATAAATGAAAACTTTTCATTTGTTATTATTACAATTATAGTTTAGCTACAAGAAAATCAGAATTTTCAACAAAATGCTATAAAATTGGAATGACATCTATATAGTATAGTATATCACTTCACAGGCAATTATTTTGATATTTCATATTCAACAACATACGTATATGCATTTTATGTACATATTGTACTCACATGAAATTCCAATACATACATACATATAATTGAGTTGAGCCATTTAGCAGATTCATTCAAAATTTAGCAGCAATTATTTCATAAAGTTATACTTTCTAAGGCTGAGACTTCATAATATAAAAAAATTTTCAAAAAATATACATACATTCTCAAGCACCAAATTACAAGTTGTAGGGGGTCAAAATCGTTTATGACTAATCAAATTTGTTGGAAACGTATTATTTTGATATTATCTCGTACCATATTCTCTGCAACACCACCTCTTCCTCATAATCATAAATCAATCGTATGCAGCAGCAATTTTCGACACGTGCTTCATACACAGCAGGGTCCTCGAAATTCAACTGAAGACGTAATCCAGAAGCACCACATAAATGCTGCCTTACTTCATTAAACGATCGGGTTCCACCCCATACCCAGCAAATTAAGTTGAGCCATTTCATCACGGTTACATGCAAACAAGGCTTTCTTGACGTTTTCTAAAACTCACTTCTATATTGAACAGGTGAAACATTAAAGGTCGTAAAAACCTGAACGGTTTCATCTTCCAGGAATCCTGACCATTATCAGAGGAGCTACTTGAAAATTCAATGTCAAACATTTTTTTTGGAGTATACAATTACAATGAACGAGGGATACAAAGGCGGTAGAGATAGGAATTCTGAGGACGATTGATAGCCGATCAGCATAAATAATGGAGTGAGGTGATGGTGGGCTTTTATCAGATTGCGGTTTAGCCAAATTTTCAGAAATAATTATTGAATATTTGTGGTTAATGGAACACCTGTATTATTGAATGATTGGCTTGGTCAATTGGCACTGCAATATAATAGCACGATGTCTATCAAACTCAATAAAAGTGATCAAAATTGGAATTTCCGTAGAGTTTAAAATTTTTCACAAAGGAGGCACCGACAGACGTGTTTTTTATGCACAATAATAATATTCCTTGAAAGAATATAATCACTGCTGTCACGAAACCAATAAAAAGTGCTAGATTCTTCAATACCAGCTCCTTTAGTTTTATTGTAAATTAAGAAAAGTTTAAGAGGATATTTAGAAGTTTCATTGATTTGTTCTACAGTACAAGATGAATTGAAATTATTTTTGCGTATAATGCGCAATGCAAAGTAAAGTCTCCCAAGTTAGTACCCCAATATTTCATTTCAAAATTCCATGATAGACGCTAAATCAAATCAATGGACTCACGCCCATAACCACTAAATCTCAACGACCTTAATTCACGATATCTTCCAGAAATGTCAAACATCTTGGCGTATCCTCTCATTAAACAAATTGCATTTTCACCGAAAATCCAAAAATTCAATTCAAGGGTACATAAATCATGTGGTGTTTGCCTTCCTTGTGCTTATTTTATGTCTTGAGATCCTGTCAAGAAAATTATTTAAGGCGACGTGAATAAATTGATACCGTCAGAAAAAAATAGCAACAACAAGGAACTCATAAAGTTGATATAAAACCTGTTATGATAAAATTGCAATAAAAATTTTGGTAATTTTCACCAAATCTACTGTCGTTTTCATTTTGGCAAATTATTATGAGTTTAAATCCATTCCATTTAATATTTTATAGCCAGGGCATAAAAGAAATGTGAACAAATTTAAACTATAAAATGCTAATAATTTATGGGAGTGACTGTTTGCATTATTATAAAGAAGTACTTAACGCTTCACAAGATTTTTGAAGTAAGATTTAATTTATAAGAAAAATTGTACTTAGAAGGCTAAAAATATATGGGTAAAACTAAAAACATATCAGCTAATAAATTCGTTGTCTTTAGATGTTAAGATAATCTCAATCTTTGGGGAATTCTTAATCCATAGGGAGCCGTAAGCGTAGTACCTAATACTTTTACGTTCATCATCGGCGGACGGATGGCGAGTCCTAGAAGACTTCTCGGCAAGTGATCACCAATACGCCGACGGCGTGTGGGGCTTCGATGCCGCAGTCGCGACAAGCCTTCTATGTACTCGTGGACGGCAGAAATTGCTGACGTACGGAGGGAGTGTCATAAGCTCCGCCGTTTGGCACAACGTTTGCACGCCAACCAGGATAATAAATGAAAGCAAAGTTCGCGGCTGGCAGAACCTTGTCAACGAGGTGAATGAGGACCCGTGGGGACTTGGCTATAAGCTTGTCACCCGAAAAAGTGGGGCTCTGCGGAGGCCCTGCGTACTCAGTACCGACCAGATAGATCGCATTGTATGCGGGTTGATGTCAATAGCGCGGAAAGCTTCGAAGATTGCTCCTTTTTTACAATGAGAGAGCTCGAAGAAGCGGTTCTCACTATGAAAAACAAGAAGGTGCCAGGTCCTAATCCGTAAGATGGATAGATATGCAGGCACATTAGAAAACTCATTCCACGAGCCAAGCTATCTCTTGCAGATATTGAGGGACTATCTGAAAGACCACCTCTTGCTCTGTGAGACGCTAGAGGGCCAGAGGAGGATGAAAATCACATCGGGAGTAGCACAGGGATCCATTCGGGGACCTCTGGAACGCTTCCTACGATAGTCCGCTGAAACTCGACATGCCCAAAGAGTCGCGACTGGTCGGTTATGCAGATGACGTTGCGGCGCTTGTTGCCGGACGTACTGTTGAACAGGTTTCTCGCGGTTGCTCACTGTTTCAGCTTTGCGCTGGAAAATACCGAAGTAGTCATCTTCACCAGAAGGAGAATCCCGACCCTGCGCCCTTTTTCGATCGTCGAGTTGACTAGAGTCAAAACCAGCGGTTTAATACCTTGGTTTACTGCAGGGCTTGAAGATGAGCTTCTTCGAGCAAATCAAAGCAGAAGCGGGCAGAGGTGCAGCTGGAGTCCCGGCCTTGAGTCGGCTAATGACGTATGTTAGGGGCCCTATGTCTACTAGGAGACGTCTCCTTATGGAAGCCACACAGTCGGTTCTGCTCTATGGTGCGAAGGTATGGACTGATGCCCTTGACAAGGAAATGCATCGTAAGCACCTTGCTTACGAGACTGCTTATCGCACTGTCTCCGAACCGGCCGCGATGGTGATCGCAGGAGTGATCCCCGTTGCCCTCCTTGCCGAGGAGTGCAAAGCTATCTACCACCGTAAGGGCGAGAACTTAAGAGAGGTGCTTGTCCGTGAACAACGCCAACGCATCCTTACCGAGTTGCACCTCTTTTAACGAAATGAGCCAAGATGAACTACGCGGCTCATCGACAATTTAGATCCATGGCTGAATCAAACGCACGATGGGATTGATTATTTCCTTACCCAACTTCTAAGCAGGTATGGAGGTTTTCAGTTTTACCTGCACAGGATTAAGAAGGCGCAATCTCCTCATTGTGTGTTCTGCAATGAAGTCTTTCGTCAGCAGCTTTATGCAGACACAAGGGAGCTCTCTCCAGACAACATTGTCAGAGAGATGCTGAAGAGCGCTGACAGCTGGAATCGGGGTCTTCTTATTACGATCGGCGTAGGGACTGGATAGTAAGGAGTTCCCTGAATTAACAACTCCCTTCCTCCCCTCCCCTCTCGTTGTTGAAAGGGATTCCCTGACTTGAAGGCTCCCAAAGTCGGGAGAGCGGGAGGGCTAGCCCGAAGTAATGTGTCAAACGGTTCCAAGCTAGCTCTCTGATGATAGGGAGGTTTTTAGTTGGGGGGCGGGAGTCCAACAAGTTATGTTTAAACACATTCACTTACCTTACTCCAAAAAGAGGACTTTTACGTTATCAAAGACTACTTTTCCGAATATTTTTATATAATATATAACATACATATATGCTATATATCTGTGTACCTGGTTGAATTATTGAAATCATCTTTGCCGTACGAAAGCTATACACTTTTGAATAAAACTACTATTGTTCTAATTTCGATTTCGCAAACATAATTGAAGTTGAGCATGGTTTTAGTGTTTAACGTTGACTAGCATTAATATGTAATGCAACCAGTCCTGAACAAAAAGCGGGAGGAAAAGGAGGATTCAGATAATAACCACATTGATGCAAGCGTCAAGTCAGTGGAAATGTGTTAACTAGACCCAAAAAAAAAGTTGATTCAACGCCAACTTTTAAAGAGTCTCTCATAATTCGAATTTTGCCACCACTTCCAAAGCTTTATGTCAGGACAGATAAACACCCTACACCCTTTTACTCTCTGTTTGCTGCGAAAGGACCAAAAACGACTTGCTGGAGCCCCGATGACTTAATAAACTTCGCGCTGCAGTACATATCACCTCGGTCAGGTGAAATGACTAATAGTAACCGGTTGCATCCAGCGGAGGGATTTGAGATGAGAAAGAGATCCTTCACGCTATTTTCATTGGAGAACGTGGAAAGGTTTATCCTTTTCAATATTTTAGGTCATTGTACTTTGCCTTTCTTCATTAATAGACAGAATATCGAGGGCGCCGAGGAATTTTTATATTTCGTTAGCGTTCGACCTTTGTCATAATTTGAAAATGTAATTAACCGAACATTAATGTCAAGTTAAAACTATTTCAACTATATGAAAATAGTACATGAAAAGTGACTACTATTTTTACGCGGAAGCTCTAAAGTTCCGTGTCAGGGTTCTCTAGCCGGAAATAAAATTAAACGTAGAACCGCTTCCTGTTCACAAGAAGAAGGAGGTAGAAGTCGTAGGGCACATTTTGCGACAATTCAATTACAAGTTATCCCATATAATGGAATCTACTACCCCGCAATGGCCGATGATTAGGTCGCATGGGAACTGCTCAACCAAGAATAGTAGAGAGGCTGTGGCGCGGCAGGATTCGCAGCATTCGAAATGTATTTCGAATGTTGCGAATGCGAGCAAATAGATGGCGCGCCGAACTCTCCACTCTTTAGAACTCGCCACGGGTGTGGAGGACTAGCGGTGAGAAGGTGCCGTTGGTTGAGACAGGAAAAGACCGCATGGAGATAAGCCGGTTTCTTCTATCTCGACCACCGGCAAGTACGCACAGCATGCTTTCTTTTCGAACAAAATTCATTGATTATCCGAATCGAAGTATTCTTTTAATGTGTAATGGTTTTATGAAATCGAGTTCAATTAATATTAATGACTAACTGAATTCGGTGTACCGTTTTATTTAAACCAAAGAAAAAAACAAACGTAGAACTAAATTGAAATTATTTAACAATTGATCCCAATTACAACTAAACAGACAACGTGAAACTTTGTTCTGCCTAGCATTAACCGTAAAGGTTCATGAAAGATATTTTGGAAACAACGGTTAAAAGGCAGTGTTACTCTCAATGAAAGCTCTTTTTAAACAATTTTCCCATAAAAAAACCTCAGTTGCCTTTAGTTCCTTTCGTTTGTTAATTTAATATACGGGGCGTAAAGAAGCAAAACTTTTGAAACGAATAAATTTGGAATATAAATTTTCATATAAATATTGCATACCACTTGCATACCACCAGAAAATTGAAAAGTCTAGCAAATAACAAATCGTAAACTGAAAGTTCGGCGATTCAGACAAAAGGGTAGCTCTTTAAGGTTTTGTGTAAAGCAAAACCTTATTAAAATCGGCTTACTGTCTGTCTATCTGCCTGTCACACGCATTAAGGGGGGGGGGGGGCATACATGCAAATGGAGTGTGTAAATTCTTTTCCACCCAGTCATGTGGGGTATCAAATGAAAGTCTCAGTTAGTGCAAATGTGCACTTAAATGTTTTAATAAAAGAAATAGACAAAACCTTTCATACCTGAAGCGCCCAACTTCGGATTCCTTGACTTGTATATAAGAATTTTTAGGCTTATATAGTTCGTAATGTACATGCATTCAATATGTCGGAGAATGTACTTTAGTCCGATATTGGCGTGCCACATGTCCTATGTTAGATTGCAGTTAATTTGCGTGTACCTACTGTTGATAATAGGAATATCTTTTAACTACCCTAGCCTATATCAGTGTACTTCTACGATTAACTTAAGGGGGATTCCAGTAAATTTTTTGGCCTAGATGACATACGGGCAGCATCATGACTTTGTCAAAATTCTTCTGATGAGTCGTTTATGAGAATGAGTCCTAAATTCACATCTACAATTCTTAACCATTGTAGCTCCCCTCCTTTACAAATTATATCAAAACTTAAATCTGAATCGCAAAATATACATTATATATTCTATTAGGTTAAAAACTTCTACACGCCATTCACTACAAGAGCGAACCAAATTTAATGCCAATAGTTTAAACCACATATTGCTCCGTATAAATTGCGGTGACAGACAGACGGATAAACGGACATTTAGGCAGGCAGCAAATCGACTTCAATTAGGATTTAATTTATTTAAAATCTCAAAAAGAATAACGTTGTTTCACATACATATTATATATAGGATAAGTTAAACGAAGCGGTTGATAAATAAAAATTAAAAATTAAAAGAAACTAAATTCAAAAGATAATCACAAAGATTTATGTAAATACGTTGTATCCATCAGAGTATAAGCGAATTCGATAATTAAGAACAAAAGAATACATTAGATTCTCTCCGAAGCTTTTTTAATCACCCACGTCGCATGTATGACGCTTGATGAACATCCAAGCATGCATCAAATTTATACAAATTAAAATCAGTGGATTAAATTCAATATTTAACGTAAAGTGACACCAAGTACCTATTTTTATGTCGTTAAATGTAACCATTTCCGAAAAACGTGGTAGTAGGCAGTAAAAGTAATGTATGTAAAATAAACAGATTCCGAATTAAGTGCTTGAACAATGCACAAATTAATCAATGCACTAGTCCAAATTAATTTATCCAAATAATCCAAATTAATTTATTAAAATATCAGTCGATTAATTAACCGATTAATGGAATCAATAAATTGATGCCAACTTGGGCTTTGACATAGGAAATTATCTCGAAGACGTCAAATCAATTCTAAGCTTACTTACGCACGAAGGGTGTGTTGTTACTCGAACAAAAACATTGCAATGTTACTCCAGTACTTACCTGAAAGAAGAGAATATTTATGCTTAATATCTAGTTAGATACTCACAAAATAAATGACTTATTCAAACATTGGAAATTTTATTTATTTAAATAGAAAATTTTCATTTCTTTGTGATATTCTTTTCAAAAACAACACGACAGCTTACAACTTTCTTTTTCAAATGCTCGTAAAAAATATCCAATTTTGTTCTAATGTTGTCAACTGCAACACGATCGAATACTCTTAAACCAGTACCTCAACTACTACTGCGCGAGGCACTTGTGCAAGGAAATTCATTCAAATTTTAGATCTCCCGTTATTCCTAAAACAGAGTCTAGTGTAGATGCGATCAAATACATATCTACGATTAAGAAGTTAGCTTAAGAACTCCAAATATTGTTATTGAAAATTCATTGCTTATATTTGAAGCGACTTCGCAAACCTGTAATAGTACTTGCAAGACTTTAATCTTCCCACAATATAATATAAATCAGGTTCACATGCCCCTTATTAAATATGTAAAAATTGTCTCGTCTACTTGAAAAGAATAGGAGAATGCATTGAAAAACTCTTGGCATGTTTATTGTTAGAGGCGAATAAAATTAATTACCTATGCGCATGGCTGTAAAAAAAGAAAGCGATGAGAATAACTGGCGATTAAAGATACTGACCGAACCAGTATGAAGTCCGAATCGTGCAAATCAACTTCGAAAACCAAAAGGCAAATTGCCAATTAACTTACCAATGGGTGAAATGGCCAGCACCGGTAGCCAATTTATCATTTGCATGAAAATGTAAGGATGAGGCAGATGATATTTTGTATTTATTGCAGTTTATTTGGCTTTTTCACATATTTTTATAATGTGCATTCGAATGTAAGGTGGGAGCATGATCCCATCATGCAACTTGCCTTTAGGAATATCAAATAATAATACTTTCTGGAGTCTTGAGATAACTAAAAACATAATTCGTATAATAAAGGCTAGGTTTCCAAATAGAGTGTTTTTGTTTTGGAGTAGTAGGTGGTTAACTATTTGGCAATACGCTATTGGTTTGTCGTTCTATTTCCTTTACAATAAGTTTTGAAAGCTAGGTCCTGAAAAATGTATTACACAATATTATAGCCAGATTTTGCGAAGGGGGTTGATGAAACTAGTCAAAAGTAAATTATTAAATAATACGCCATTTTTATGAACTCTCATAAACAAGACCATTGAAACAAAGAAATACAATTCACCCAAGACCATAAACCATAGATTTTGAAAATAAAATACGGCAGCAACAAAAACAGCACATACAATAAGATGGTGAAACCTGAAAGGTATTAGTGAACCTTTTCAAATAGCAGCAACGGCAGCAGCACTCATGTTAAAAAAGAGGATTGAAATGGTGAACAAAACCGCGATCAGACTCCACGTAACCATTTTCCACCTTATCTTGTCGGAAATCTTTAAAGAGTGGACGATGATCATGCAGAAGTTCGCCATTTTTATTATATCTGTTGAAGAGTTTTTCAATTCCCTTATTTGATTATTCCTTTCTTTTTTTGCAAGCAGACGGGACATGATAAGATGGAATTACTCCTCTGTGCCAAAGATCCTGAAGTCAGTTATTGTGCACGGTCTTTTTATGTGTATCTAAATTTGAACTTCGCCGATTTGATTTTGATATTTGCGATTGATATGAAGATATGAGTAAAAATAATGAAGCGATAGAATATAATCAATGAGTAACTACGAAATATGGACCCATGGATGTAAGGAATTTACAGTAGCATAAGCTGTACGACTGTGTCTCAACCATGGTAGAGTAGGATAAATAAACTGAATATCATTGCTAGTGGAAGTCAGGCTCATTTTACAGGAAAACAAATGCTTGGAAGCTAAAATTTGATATTGACATGAAATGATTCGTAAGAAATGAAATTTATTTTCCCAGTAGGGTCAAGAAGAACAGATTTTTCGGGTAACCTGACTAGAGAGCTAAAGCCGCAGCAAATAATTACACTGAGGCTCTTTAAGTGCTAGTCCCCTACTTCATAATTTTAAATATCGCATACGTAACCTCATAAACCACCCCTTCCAATACAAAACATTCTCGATTATACTCATATAGCATCACTTCAACATTTCCTGAACTATGACTTCGCGCTCCGTCTGAAACATTCAAGACATTGCACATCATTTTGAAACATAAAATCCAACAACTACAACATGATCTGCAAATTTTCACTTTTATTTTTCAATCACCTGCACACTTCCCGATTCCTGAGTGTACTACGCACGTTATATGTGGCTAAGATATAGCTTCATGTTACAAACACTTTGAAATACTAGATAATCTGAAATAAAACTAGTAATGCAACTTAAGAAACCTTGATGTTGTAGCAAACGATGGTAAGTGCAACAATTGTCGGAAAATCGCTGCTCGCAATCTTCAAGACAAAATGCTTGAACATGTCTCATGTTGCCATCTTTTCGCACTGATCTGGGATTTTGGTTAATTCTCCCGAGATTAACTAGAGAAGAGAATACAGTTCGACTTTTTCTTTCAACGCTTGAGGTCCAGATGTGCAGCATCATCGTTTCAAAATGCTAACATCAGACGAAACTGCAACTTAACGATTTTCTAGGCCTTTTTGGAGATCTTGTTAGCTTACATGCCGCCATGTAAAATTTTGCGATAGTATAATCTAGTTTTCTTCACTTTTTTTAATGATTTCAACGCAGTAAACGGTGTCTGTTAACAAACATAGGGGACGGGAAAATGTATCGATTTTAAAGAGTTATTTGTATGAAAGCTTACATAAATAATGCGTTCATTGGGAAGAGAATTGAAAGTTCATTTTTTGAACTGATTTCACAATGCGCATGCATTTGTCAAATTATTCACTTAATAACATTTTACATTTTCGGTTGCAGTCAATTTACACGAAAGAGGCTTTGACCTACTAAAACTTTGTTAATAATAGCAAAATTTTCTTGGAATTTTTCAGTATGAAGTGAACTGTTCATTAGCGTATAAAAACGCAATTTTGTACTTCTACGATGACTTAAGGGTATCTGCATTTTTCCGACCGCTACTCCCCTGCCTTTACAATCAATATCAAAACTTAGACTTGCATTGGAATGCATAAATAAGATCTTTTACCTCCCACCTTCTAAAATCAAAGTAAAATAAGTCAATTCCTCGCATGCGTGATGGATCACAGTTCCAAAATCAAGACACACTGACAGACGAACAGAAAGACAGAAGATTTTAGTAAGGTTTCGCTGTACATAAACTCTTAAAAAAAGGGTGGATTTAATCGAACCTACATTATTTTGAAGAAAGGATTATAAAAGTTAGCAGTGGGAAAAAAAAGTATAATTTGATAAACAACACCTTTAAATAGTACTCAATTCTATCTTAACTTCATAGATGCGGCAATGCTGTTCATCGTGTCCCTTCCTATCTTGTTGCACCCAAGTAGCCCAGTCGCTTCACATGCTCTGTCAGACAAGCTCATATTTCGTTTCTACCTTTAAAGTGAACTTAACAGAAATTTTCGGCCATCATCGAAAGTTTTTCTAAGGTACTACTGTGATCAAAAAGTAAGGTGAAATTGAAATTAAAACTCCCGGGCATTAGGAAGGCAAGTCGATACAACCTTTGCCGTCTGTTTGTCAAAAGGTTTAATTATCTCCGAGTTACATGTGTTTTTGTAAACAACCAAAAGTGAATTTCGATTTTTACAATGAATGATTTTGTTGAACCAAGAACTTGCATCAAATTTTGTTTGCGGAACGAATATTCTTGTGCGGACACTTTGAAAATGTTGCGGAAGGCTTTTGGTGATCAAAGGATCGCACAAAAAAATTGTTTATAAGTGGTACAACGAGTTCAAGGTGGGCCGAGAATACGTTTAAGACGAACCGCGCTCTGGACGATCATCAGCGTCTACCGACGAAGGGCACGTCCAAAAAATCAAATAGATGGTGCTTGAAAATCACCTATTGACAATTAGAGGCCTGGTTGATAGTGTTGGAATATAATTTGGCTCAGCCCAAACCATTGTGTCAAGTCTCGATTGGTGCCAAAATCGCTCAATTTTTGGATTGATTTTTTGGTTCTTCGCGACTTTTTTGCCGAAAACTCGACTCACATCATTCCGCAACCGCTGTATTCGCCTGATTTGGCTCCGTGCGACTTCTGGCTATTCGGCAAACTCAAAAGGCCAATGCGGGGACGCCGTTTTGACACGATTGAGGAGATGAAAACCGAATCCAACAAGGTCTTGAAGGCTATACCGAAAAAAGACTATTCCCACTGTTTATAGGACTGGAAAGCATTGGCAAAAGTGCGTTTTATCGGACGGGGATTACTTTGAAGGGAATGAAATTGATTTGGAAGAATAGATAAAGAATTTACATTTTATAAACACACTCACCTTACTTTTTGATCACAGTAGTATGTCCTTTAGTAGTAGACGCGACACTTGATTAAGTATCTCTAAGCTAAATTCAATCGTTGTCTTCTTTCCCATTGTGCAGAGGTCATAGGCTTGGACCGATTAAAGTATTTCTTGACTAAAGCCGGAACTACATATAATGGTAATATACTGTACTATATATATATATATATATCGGTCAATGAGAATTAAATGGGACTGCCTATAATAGAATTATGCTGTTTTGTTAGAATTATGTTTTCCTCCGCTAGTTTTGTTAACAGTCCGTTAAGCGTAGGCAATTTGGTAGCAATCGAACTATGACAGAATGTAAGCAAGTGAGAAACGAGATGTCCGAAACGTCAACTCAAAATGAGAAGTATTCAAGCGAGTCATTATGGGCGAAATTGAATTTAGACGAATCTCTATTTTACGTTCGTGAAAATTTCGACACTTGGATATGTCCATTATAGTTCCAGCTTAATTGCAAAGCGGCGCGGATTATATGACCATAAATTCGCCACATTGGGTGCGATAGCAATAGCAATGGATTTTGGATTTGAGGCATTCATTCAGGCACATCTTATGACAAAATTATCATAGAACTCAAAAAAGAATGCTTTCACTTTTCTAAAAAAGCACATATACACTTTGGTCTGTGAAAACTAAATGGAACTCGTGAAGTACAGATAGAATTTCAAAGCGTTGATTTGATACGTCCCTATAGAGCAATGAGAAAACGAGCAGATAAAATTAATTGCAATCATTTCAACTAGGTTTAGCTGGGTCTTGACTTGCCTGTGTCCTCTGTGGTTCTTCAACACTGGTACTGCATATTCCCAGGGTGAGTGTAACGTATGTTCAAGTTCAGTGGCTATTCTGGGACTCTCCTTGGAATCAATACCTCATCATCCGATGAAGTTAATAACTTTCAAAAAAACCATGATCGAGTACAACCAAGGTAATCCACTTTTTATTTTCTCATTACACTGAATTTTTCTAAATCTAAATTAAATATATGACGAAACTTTGCACCTAATTTTTCCTAATTTCGCCGAAAAGAGAACTGATTTATTGTTTTTGAGATATTTTCAGCTATTTGGAACTTTAAAACATTTTCTAATAGGTTGGCATCTCGTGGTTGTAATGCTGTAATTCTATAAATTCTCTCTATTTCTGTTTCGCCTCAATCTCATCAGATTATTTTTCAAGAATAACTTGAGAATTATCCTCCTGGCATTCTGATGTCGTTCGCATGGCCAATCTATTTCTCTTTGTCGGTATTACCTGCCACCTCACATCTACTGTTTCGTTTGCTGATAAAACTCTTTGGTGTGACTTTTGTCAGGACCTTACGTTTGTGGAAAATAATTTTAGCCCTTTCGGATCTTTGCCTCTCATGAGAGAATTAACTTCTCTTTTGGTAGTTGCATTATTCCCCGAATTTCAAATATGAGAAAGGATTCCTCTTTAGTTAGAAGACTGCAATATAGATTTAATATTTGCCAACATCGAAGATGAAGTTACCGTTTGGACTTTGTAGAATTTTAGAATATTCATTGGGAATGTTACCCAAATAATCTGCTTCATATTGGAAATGGCATATACGTTTCAGATGCCCTAATCACATCTTTGGTTGATAAGCTCGTTAGAATGGACTCCATGCTATGTTTTTATGTCGGTACTTTCACCTGTCCAATTAGCATATCCGTTGAAAAAAACAGATTCGGAACGTTAATTTATTAATTACATATAATGGTTTAAAAATCGAATTCTCACAAGGCAATAAATAAAAAAGTGACTGCGCGAGCAATTGGAATCTTAGCTACGTCAAAACATACGGTTTAGTGTTTGCTAATTTGAAGTAATCAATTAGTTTTAACAGAAAGGAGGGAAAATGTTACGCTAATTTAACTTTACGTTTCGGCATTGGTAGTATCAAACTATATAGCAGCTTCCAACAAATGCAACATCCGCGAAACTAAAAGTGCAAAAACGGAAAGGTCAGTATGTTTTCTAATGCACATTAGTTGACGCGAATATATGTTTCCACGAATGGTTTCAAACATTACATTACAGTATGAGAAGTTAAATTAAAGCAAATGCTACATAATTGATTTATAGGTCTTAGCTTAAAAGTTATAGAGACAATGCAGTGAGGAAAGTGTAGTTAATGCGCAAAGACAATGTTTGTTTCGGCGACAATAACGCCCGAACACAAGAAACTTCACTCACGCCTTAACTGGGGTGCGAAAAAATGTAAGTTTTTGGATGAGCGGCAAAAAAATGGATTCGCATTGAGTGGGGTTCGAATCTTGAGCAGGTTGAATATTTTGCGGGATCTCTCTGTGGTATAATTCAAACATGACTGCGTTTATATATAATTAATTATATATATAATTTATATATAATTAATTAATTATATAATTAATTAAAAACGCAGTTTAAGTTGATAAAATGTTAACTCATATTGAAATGATTCTCCCAATCTAAACCTAACAGTGAGGTTTTGGTGGAGCTATTTGTGCAGCAAGGCACATGTTTTACCGTCCTTCTTGAGATTTCACCACCGAAATTACTTTGACGTTTTGATATTTTCATGAGCAACTGCCAGCTGCTGGTCTACTGAAGTTTCTTGACTTGACTTCTGACATTACACAACATAGCGCGGATTTTTCAATGCGTTTGAATTTGGTGGAAATCTAAAATACTTATAATCTAAAAAAAAAAACAGTTTTTCTTCAGAAACGGTCTAGAACTGATTTCCATCATCAGTGGAAATAAGACAGAGACTCTATTGAATATCATCAATAATCCTATGAATGAATCGTCCCTCAAAAATGTACTATATCTTACCAACGTAAATTTAGAAAGCCTAAATCTTTTGGCGAGTTTACGGAATCATTTTAAGAGAGAGAGTATGATGAAATGTATAAACTCTCTTTTTTTTTCTTGTGAGGAAGGATAGGAAGGAATGTATGTAAAAGTTTACTTTTAACATCGAGCAAGGCTTCTTCCTTTCTCTACCTTCAGAGGATCGCTAACTAACTGCAATAGTGAGTACTCTTTGATACAATAAGATAATCTTTCAGCCAACATTTACAATATGTAAATGCGATGCGATCGCCCAACCAGAAATCCATCACGAGTGCAATGAATAATAAATAGTATATAATGAATCATTTGAGAGCCTAATTTAATAATTTAATTAAAGATCCAACGATACCTAAATATACTACTACCAGCCCCAAAATTTAACATTCCAATCGGCTTTATTTGTTTTAGTTTCGTGGATGATCTCACCTTCAGTTCAATTATTCAATGCAAGAAGATGCCTGGAATCGACTTCGTTCTGTTAATTAATTTCCTTCGATTTTCTTTCGTTTCTATTTTACATAGAAAGGAGCCGAAACCGGGTGTACATGTGGAGTAACTATGTCGTGTGTAGCATCTCTGCTTGTGTCTCCTTCTCTTTTTAAGTTTCTTTGAGACAAATTTATATTAATGAGATCTATAAAATTGGAAGGTTTGAAATTGGCTCGTTAACTGATTTGGCGGGTCATTTGATCTTAAGAATTTTGGGGACGAGTCAACGTATATGTGAATGTAGGTGAAAAGTTACGGGGAAGTTGAAGGTTTTTTTTTTTAAATAATTTAATTTAGTTTCAGTAGCCACCCATTTAGAAATCCATCCGTCATATATACTTCGATTGGAGCTATAAGAAGAGTTTTGAAGAATTCAACGTTTTTATGTGCATTGGCGTTCAATAACTTCGAACAAGTACCATTTTCTTCAACAAGTGTCTGATGGCCTGCAAGGTTTTGACGCTTCTTGCTGACCTTCCAATAATTAACGTTAAACAATTCATTTCTAAATCAATTGAATAAAAGCACTGTGATATTGTAGCCCACTATAAAAAAAATGAAATTCTTTAATTAATTACTTTAATTTATTTCAAAGAGGCCGGTATCTTGTTGATTCGTGATTTCCGTGTGACCATTTCTCTGCCTTGAAATATATAGGAATACAAAAGTCTTTATACTGAAAGCATTTCTAACATAAAAAAATCGATTGCCATGAAAAGGAAACACCGAAAAGTTAAAAACAAGGTGATCTTCCTTCAGAGAGGTGCTGAAATAGAATGGCGGCGCCGCCGTATTAAAACTTCCTTAATGATCCCTTATAGATTATGCTACATGCAGCCATTGGAGATTTTGCCTATCGTTCTGAAAGAAGCAAACGTTTCGTTCCCAGATTTCATTGACAGGAGAGTTACCGTATTTCCTTTTCTATACCTCGTAGATTGAAGATGGTAATTCAATGATTTACTGTATAATGGTACTTCGCACATAAGTCCAATGTAAAGCACGGAAATGATAGCCTATTATTAGTGTCTATTATATTTTTAAAAGACGTCAGGAAAGCCTATGCAGTTTGTATTTGAAACTTACTAAGTAGCATGGCAACTCTTGTCTGCAATCATTATGTAAAACTCATCGGGATTATTCATACGATCATTCAGGTATTGTTTCTTTTCCGTAGCCCGGAGTTTGGATGATCTTCACTATCATATTATTGTGCATATGTCCACGTACTTCTTTGGATCGGCTCGAATTCTTTGATTTCACTCTCCTTTTCGGCGTACGAAAACAAGCGCTGATCACCTTTAATAAAAAAACTTGTCGAACAGAAAAGGGATGTGATTAAGATCAGTATCATTTTATCTACGTCAGACTGGTGACAATCTAACATATTCATGATCCGCTCGGATCAAACGCACAACGCGGGAAGATCATTCAATGTATGTAATATATGTATGTATAAACTAAAGTGAATGTGTATAGGTGACGATATTCGATCAAGTTATGCCGTCGGCAGTTACATTTTCTACAACAATTTGTCGTCTTTGAAATATAAGGATTGTGGTTGGAACACCTATCAGTTTGTTCTTTGTTTTTACTTCGTTAAACACTAAAAAATATTGAAAATTATTCTAAATTTCTACATGATTGTAGGTGAACTTCAATTGATCGCTATGTAGAAAAAAAGTGCGATGAAATGAGCTTGGATTAAATTAGGAACTTGCATTCTTTACCACAAATTCATTGGCCACATTGCCAAGGGGAGGAACTTTAAAGGGCACAGCGCACTATGGTATATAATATAGAAAAATATTGAAGTTGAAGTAGACAAGTTGAAGTAGATGTGCCTAGCACGTAATATGTGCATATACTATGTCAGAATATCCTCTTTCGTGTGATATTGATACTCAAAGTCTTGAATTTGCAAAGAAGCTACAAATTTAACATATTATGACTTTGTTATTAATAGTGCGATTTCCACCAAAGTTGGATTTGATTTTTGGATTGGATTTTTCTCTATATTATAGCCGTGGTTCTAAATTAAATTCTAATTCTAATTAAATTCTAAATCAAATTAAATTAAGAATGGTTTTGCAGCCAATTACTAGAAATTGGGGAAATACACTACTATTGGATAGATATCGGTATGAGCCTAGGCACCATATAGTAGCAGCTTTAGATTTTTCGGTTGGGTAGTTTCTGAGAATGGATCCGTTGAAGAAATGATCAATTTCGAGGTCCCACAGTCCCTACTTTTTCATTAAATGCCAAAATTAAGACAGGCTTCGGAAAGCGCTACCCGAGACTTTTCGTTTGATACCCCACATGACTATCTTCGGTGAAAAAAAATTACACTCCCTTCTCCAAATTTACTGTCATATTTTTGGACAAAGTAAGTTCCGGTACACTCATGACAAATTAACTGATCTTTCAAGATAGATTGACCCAAAAAAATAAACGAATTGTATGGCCATCCCAGATATCGGATCTAAACCCCATTTTGAATTTTTGGGAAGGACTAAATCGACGTGTTCGTACTAGGATATTTTCTGAAACGACGAAATTAACGTTTGTATCACAGGGAATGTGTGCAGACCCCGATTGATGTCCTAATTAATCCCGTAAACTCGATGCCCTGCAGATTCCAGCCTATGCTAAAGACAAAGGGCTATGCAAGTACATATATATTAATAGAAAAAAAAATCCAAAGTTTGAAATCTATTATTTATGTGGATTTAATAAACTTGTCCCCTTTTTTTACCTCCTCGATTTTTGATTTATTTTACGAAGGCAATTTAAATGTTTTTTTGATTATCACAAATTAAAAAGTTTTTAAAATTTCAATCAGAAACATTATTAACTTAAAAATACAAAAAAAAAGAAACCAAAAAATATTTGCTTTTTTTTATAACCTTTGAATTTCATATCAATGAGTTGCTTCCACTTTTTTTTAACCCTACTGCATCTTTCATTTAACGGATAACAAAGGGAGGTAGTGTAAGTCGCAGAAAATGCTGTGAATAAACTGCATGTGGAGCTCAAATAAATGAAAATTTCTATCGATGTGACCAAAAAATCCAAGAAAATTGAAAAGTAATCGAAATTAGACAATTAGTAGTAGCTGCTAGGCTATCTGAACCTATTTACGATATCTCCTGTGCATTCAGGGGAGGGTTCTTGTAGCACAACGTGTCTATGAAAGATTAATGTCATTTTCGAATTGTAATGTTTATAGAAGAAGAGTGCTTATAATAAAATTTTGAAATAGGAACTTACAGCATAAGCAGATAGTGGGAGAACATTTAATGAATTTCAGATTTTCTGTTGTTTTATGTTAAAATATAATACATCGCTAATGATTGGAGTTCTATTACGCTGAAGCATTTCTCTCATAAGGCGCAGATGAAACGCTGCCCTTCATATTCAGGTTTACAGCAAGGATAGTTCTTGAAAAAATTATATCCCGACACTATGTCACTCCCTGTTTGAACATCCCGCTGTTCAACAAACACAGCAGTTGTGAAAGTACAAGAAATTAAACAAACGCAGATCGAGAGACCACGGCAGTTCGTCAACAGCTCATGTCTGAAAAGTCGCAAAAATATATCATAATCGGGCCATTTGTTCATTTTTTTATTTCCTCCTTCCAATCGGATACCGTTCTTATAGTCAGGAATCACGATACCAGTAGATGATTGGTCTTGCTGATAGCAAAAGCGTCTGACCCCAATCTCATTGTTGAATGAGTCTTACATTTGTCTTGCTATTATATAATGCTTATATTTTTGCAAACGGTTGCAATCATAGTACAAAAATGATAATAATACTATTATTAAGAGGGGAGAAGAACAACGAACGGAAATTTTAAAAAGTAGAAATTGTGTGGACCTCCTGCTCGCCCACTCGTTTTGTGCTTCATTATGAACACGTGAAAAATACACGAGCCCAGGAATTTTTTTCCAGCACATGGATGGCGAATTACAAATTCTTTTCTTTCTTTACGAGTATGCTAAATGTTATTCTACCGGTCCATACCATCAATAAAATACAAGTGGACTGAATCCAATAAAATGTACGAGGAGGCAGAAGCGATCAACGCGGGTCTTTGCATACGATAGGTTTTCTTGTATCGGCTGCCACACAAAGGCTATAAATTAGCGCATCGTTCAAAAATGTATATTTAACATAAACTACTCACCGGATTCCTTCTACCACAGGTTGTAATTTGTAAGATTGAAAGAAAGGAACATTGGCTTTTGTTTAATATATCAATGACCCATCGTACAAGCAAATTTGTTGCTATGAATTGCTCCTGAATTATTTATGAAATACATACAGACTCGTATATTGGAATAAATATTCCAATGCACGAATAGCTAACACCTACAGATTCATGGTAAATACATTGTAATAGTTTGCAGTATCTTGAATATAGTTCAAGCAACCACAAAAAAAAAAAAATTAGGAAAGTCGAGACGAATTTCAGCTTTATCAAAAAAGTACCAAAAATTTCACCGCGGATAGTTCAGATATCGATTCGTTTGTGGATTCATTAAAATTTCAAAGAAACCGACGATGCCTGAGCCTTGCTATGTTTGCTCTCGTTATTTATTCATTTTTAGAAGAGCAAGCTGAAACTGTATGTCTTTGTTTTTACTATTTTATGCAGAATAAAGATATTCAAGTTCACCGCAATAAAAACATGTTTAAATCGAGCAAGTCTAGCTAAAATATGTATATATGTTCATAAAGCTGTGTGCTAGTGCATCTGCTCTACTGGCGGTTGAAAATAACTTGTTATTATTGCCTATATGTATTATATTTCATTGTTTCAAGCTGAGAGATTGGTTTCTCGGTCAACTTACTTCACATACTCGAAGATTCATGTGCAGAATAGTAGTGTCAAATATAGCAATAAAAACTCATTTATTTTGTAATGAAAACAGAATTCTCCACTAATACCTGACTAAAGTACCTCTTAGACGAGACGTCAACTTCCTAGATTTTCCTAGATGTCCAATCAGATTTTTTATTGCAAATCTTAAGTCATTTTTGGGAATTAAAACGAAAATATACAATCGGAGATTACCATTATGGAATATTATTATCATCGCTCGAATGATAATTTGAATTTTCGAATTATTTCGACTTAAAACAAGCATAATGTTACTACGAAATTCTATAAGGAAAAAATAGTTTTACTTTCTAGTCAAGTCCTCCAGGATTTCTTCTGCGTTTACAGAATTCATAACCTACACAGTTTATCTGGAAAAGTAAAAGGGGCGCAAATTGTACCTGTTGTACTGCTGCTCATACATTCTATAATTGCCCAAATAATTCACACCATGCCATACATTCTACAGTAGCATCTTAGATAATTTTTGGATACCAAACAACAATACGAATATATTTTTAAGGTTTTAAACATTCAATGTCAGCCTGCTTGAATGATACAACTATATAAAATCTAGGTATATATCTCCAAATACATCCAATCCCGGTATTTCCCTAAAGAAAGTTACTAAAATTTCCATCAATCTAACATACTGGATCAGTCAAATACAGCAATTACGATGATCACTGCCATACGGTGAAAGTATTCTTACAAACAGTAAATTATTGGCCAATTATTTCTTTCACAATCATTGAAAGGACTCCGATTAGCATAAGAGAGATTGCAAGAGAAAAGCGGCCCTCGTTTAATTACCTAGGTTAAGCTTGGTCACAAGTTGCTAGCACTTTAGTGGGGGGCAGCATGGAAGTAGTAGAGTGCTGCTCAGAAAAATCTGAATAATCACCCCTATATAAAATCTAAATTCCGAAATACATCTTATTTTGATCCCTGCAAAAATAAATTTAATGGTAGTATAAATTTACTGGGAAATCCTTAAATTCATCCCAGGATTACTGAATTACCAAAGCATGAACTCCTTGAAGTTACAGTATGACACAGTTGCCTTTTTCGTCTGAACTAATTGTACTCCAAAGGGTCATGTGCTACCTTTACCTTTTTTTGTGGAAAAAAAATCCTGATTAAAATGGTTTCATTATTCGTCTGTCTATTTATCACACCCAGAAGTGGTTACATCGATTACTAATTATCGGGAGTGCAAAATAAAGAAAATTAACTCAGAAACCTGCAAATTTGTACGAATTAGGCGGAAATATAATACAATTAATCGAAGCACGAATTTTTGAGATTCCACCGTACAGACTATAGTATCAAGCGTGATACTATAAAGTTTGGAGAAAATCCTAATTAGCGTTGTGGTGCACCGTTTTTATGCCACAGACTTTTTTTTTAATTCAGACCAACAAAAAAGTTGATCTGCAAACGGCATCATATTTCTTTCAAGGAATCCACTTTGGCCATAAAAAAACGTAGATAAATTAATGAGGAAATTCCTTTTTGAATATTCTAAGATTCCATTAAAATCATATTAAAATTTAAAAACGACCTGGTATTATTTTCTTGTTAAAAAGGAATATGAAATAATCTTGCAATTAGTAGCATCACATGATGAACTGGGGCCTACTAGCTACGCACAAAGCGTTGTGCATCGAAATACCCTCATATGTAAAATACATAAATTCTTTCATGCCGGAACCGCTTAGCTTCCGGTTTCCGACTAGTTTTATTGTTGCTCTTAGGTCATTTGTTTTCGCCAATTTCCACACAACATAAAAGAGGAGACTTTTATAATTATGCTTGTAGGCAAAGCGAAAGGTGTAAAAACAATTGATAACTTTAAATTATACATTTATAGGCATCCACTCAAACCGTTTCTAAGAACTTTTGCCAATTTTCGTAGAAAACTTGTCTAGCCCAATCAAATAATTCGGCAAAAAAGCCAAGTAAATCAACGTGAGAAAATCTGTCTCAAATATTTTTATAGATAGACAGAAGCAAAACCTGTTTCACGGAGATATGACTATTTTATATAATAATACGGAATTATAAATCAAGAAGTCGTTGCCAACCGAAGAATGTGAAAAAAACCATGAAACTCCCATGTGTGGAATTTAGGCATCAGCAAAGGCTTCATATCGATATCTCTTCAACAAGTTAATTGAGTTAATTTACTGTAGACCCCTAGTTGTCCAGAAATTTGCAACTATCCAGTTAAATTGTATCCTTTAATGAGCCAGGCTATGTTCTATGCATGGACAGTCGTTAAATAGGTCTGGATTTGGGGAAAGGTTCACGCAAAGTCAAACTGACGATAAATTCTAAAGAACCCAAAATAAAGGTTCTCAGTCTAACGTGCCATTGTCATTGCGCCCCTCTTATTTGCAGTAGTGGGCAGGATATCGAGGGCGGCGAACCACCGGACTTATTATATCATATTATATCATATGTTTTGCCCAAAATTTTGGAAATGTAGTTATTTCAACGCCAGTACCAAGTACCAAGCCAACCTTCTATTTGTGCTGCTAAATGGAAATACTATATAGGAAGTGCCCACAATTCTTTTTAGGAAGCTCTAAGTTTTCATGAACTTATATCTGCGTCGTGTGATCAGAGCCCTTGGCGGGTGACAATAAGAAATGAAGAACTTCCCCAGCTTATGGACCAGATTACTCTCGACATGTTAGTTAGAAGGCGAAAGTAGCAGCGAGTAGATCACAGCGGAAAGGGCGGCAACTCGATTGCGAGTTATGTCACTGCCCTAGGATGGCCGAAGAGTGTGCCACCCTAGGGCTGAAAAGTGCGAGATATTAGAAGATGTGCTAGCTTCTCGAACTGTCTTTGGGCAGTTTAAACTCATTGTCAGGAACCGACAGCGATGGCGCCCAGGTGTGGTAGACGTGCATTTATGTCAACTATATATTGACTTTAATTTGAAATCGTTGATGTCTTAAAGGACAATGAATTCACACGAAAATCGTTGACTTTCTATAATTTCGTCAGTGGTAGTAGGATTTGCGCCAAAATTCACAGCATCATACTGGATAGGATCATTTGTATTGGTTCAAAATGATGTACTCTTAAAATGCCCGCCGGCGATCAGTTAAGAGTGGAACCCCTTTTAGCTAACTCGTCCACCGGCTAGTTCCCCTCTTATTCCTGTGTTCGCAAACCCAAATCAGAGACAACCACTTGTCCTTTGTATTGAATCACGAGCTGGGAGCATATCATAGCTAACTCTCCAGCATCGATGACGGCTTGACTATATTTCGCTTAGAAGTAGGAGCACACCTCTGTTAAACTCTGGAAGACCATACGATTCAGATATGTTGTATATATCCGACAGAACTGAGGCTCCAAAACCATATTCTACTTTTAAGTCGGTGAAAATGCAGTGTAACTTGTGACTACAAGATAAAAATGAATAAATATAAGGTACCATTATATCACTTTTACACTGAAACAAGACATACTTCCGGCAGTTTTGCTAAGGCGAGTAAATACTCCACAAAACAAAAAATATTTTGAGCAAATTTCAACGGAAGATTTTCTTCATCTACCGCTTTAGCAAGTACTATGACAGATGGAGCAATTCAAACATCCTGGCTCAACGAGTTTTTCGACTGGTTTATTGACAAAAAAGGACAATATGATTGGCAAGAAAGCACGACATTGGAGTTGAGTATTAAAAAGTGAAGCACACCAAGCAGATTGACTCACTGAGTTCTTCAATTGCGCTATTAGTTAGAGTAAAACATCTGACTGGCAAGGAAACACCATCCTTTCAATATTGAAAAAGAAGTAGAGTCTGACGGCATGTTCAAATCACCGTTCAATTTGGCTGTTATTCCATACCATAAGGAGTTTTTAGTGCATTCTTGACAACCGCATTTGCGACATTTTTCAACTACAATCAAATGAGCTGACTTTGTCAAGAACTGCGAAACTACTGACGCACTCATGGAAAAACATCATCGTCTCTATATTGCGTTCCTGAATTTAGAGAAGGCTTTTGCGGCTGCCCAAAACTTTCTTCATTTTACTACTGAAACTGTCCATTGTCCTACTAATTATTAAATTTTCCCAGTTCTTTTTCGTTCTTTACCGAACTTTATCCAGTGTGCAGACGTCAGAAAACTGAGGCCGTGTCAAGGTCGTAGAGAGAAAATGTGGGTTGAAAATTATACGTAAGACTGAACCCAGGGTAAAAATTATACGGTCTCTATTGTCTTTTTTCATTGACAGTTTTATTCTAGGCTCCGAAAAACTTCGAAACTTTCAATCCCTTCTTGGCTTTCTTTCCCCCTGTGACTAGGGACGTATACGATATATAGCGTTTATATATGTATATATATATCTGCTCAATTTCCGTCGGTGATGTTTTTTTTCCAAAGGACTTATTCTTTACTAGGATCATGGTGTTTTTAGCTTGGAATGTTGTAATATTAGTTCTATCGAAAAAGGGGAGGGTTATATTGTTTAATTTCACTTTCAGCAGCAACGAATATTTTGTTATTGCCGCTATGCATTAAGATTACAGCTTACACGCCAATGAGCATTGGACACATGCTTCAATTTTTATTTGTCAGAAACAGAATTCATTCAGTAACGTAAGAGTACACATAAAAAGAAGAAATTTTTAGTTTTCTTGAAATTAAACCCGATTTAAAATCAGGACCATACCAAATGTCTAGGTATTTTGAAATGATGTAATTCGGTGGCAACTTATAAAATATTCAAAAAGCAGCTTATAAATGTGCGATATTCACACCTCGCTGCGGAGATTAATTTCACTTGCATCTTAAAATACCCACCAGGGAGTCTGCGTGGAAGTTATATGGCCCTCATAAAAGATTGTTAAATATGAAACCAAAAGAACTGAAATTACCTCCGGTCAGTAAACCATCTAAATGCTCGTTTTTTGGTGAAAACACGATTTTGCGGTACATGAGATAATCACTCATGGAAAAAGATTTAAGTCTGTGCATCTCATCACATCACATCGACACATCACAAGTTCATTTATCGTCGGTTTTTTTGTAGTTCTTTTTGTCGGTCGCATGTTTTATTTCTGAAATTCAAAGACAGAATTTGTAATCAGGTCCAGAACGGTAAGAATTTCACACCTACTGAACTGTTGTGAGCAGGCATCTCACCTGGAAATTTGTTTCGTTGAAAACATCTCAAATGTTGTGTTATGATCATATTTCGGATAATCTTCAAATGCGTCTTTTTATTGGTATGTATTTGTATTTATTTAATACCCGAAGGGAAGCACGAACTGTACGTCACGGAACAGTAGAAGGAAGAAAGACAGAATGGAAAGTTAGGAAGAAGATAGAATTATTTGGCAGCGTGAAAACGACCCATTGATAACTATAACTTTAGATGAGGTGCAAATGAAAAAAATCATCAGAATATCAACAATAGTACGATGAAGGTGTCATGCTTTGATCCAGTTGGTGCAGCGAGTGCAATCGTTCAATGCCTAGCCTTCTTGGCTAAATCTGAGCCAAAGTATCTGCTTGTAGTCCGAACACCGGTAACACCACTCAAATTTCACCTTAATATACTATCATATTTAAAAATAAAATACAGGTTGCTCATGATATTTGCATATATGCAAATCGGAATGTGAGACTGTCTAAGATCTAGTCAACGAAAAGTTTGTATAAAACACAATCAACTCAATAGATCGGGCAATCCGCAATGAATGCCAGATCTTTCGCGCGACAATCAGACATAATGGATTACTATCTTGACGGGCAATCGCATTTTAGAGTGCCAGACTACAACAATGACAGTATCTTTGACAAATAATTTTGTCATTTCGAGTGGTCACTATCATTTAATTTGCAAGTAAACGTTTCACGACGCCCAGGCCTAGCTCGATTTCATCTCATACAATTTCACGGGTCATATATAATATGTATGTACGCTATGTCAAATTGTGTCGCAGAAGATACATACATATACTCAACAAATGTCGATCAATAAATTCATGCGAACCGGCCTAATCTGAAAGTGATATGTACAGAATTTGTCCAAGAGGTAGGAACGCAATCATTCCAATATTGTTTCAGTTAAGTACTACATGATTTTAATGCCGAAAATAAAAAATTTCGTGTAGTGTAGGAGTTTATCAAAAATTCCAACCTACGATGGATTGGTTTTTTTTGTAAAGTTTTGAATTTAATTT
Source organism: Hermetia illucens (assembly GCF_905115235.1). Taxonomy (NCBI): domain Eukaryota; kingdom Metazoa; phylum Arthropoda; class Insecta; order Diptera; family Stratiomyidae; genus Hermetia; species Hermetia illucens. The sequence goes on along the minus strand of NC_051852.1, from coordinate 84,931,039 downwards.
ATTATTGTGTTGAGCCTCAAAAGTTTCATCTGATCATGTTTTTGGGATGATATGCAGCTATAAAGGTGGTTATTTCAAATTGAAAAACAGTAGCTCAAACGACGGCAATTAAACACAGTCGGATACACTTATCGCTCTTTCGATCAACATCAATAAAATGGGAAATTTTGCAAATACTTGTTTGATAGTAATTTAATCACCGGTAATAAAACACTGCTTGCCTTTATACAAGACCGGTGCTTCCTTATCTGTGGTTTAATCGGCACTGCCAAGATAGTATCCTATTAAAAATAAGTTCATATAAAAGGATTGTGTATACAGAACCTTTACATAACAGGCCAACGAAAACTTAGCAAAGAAAAGGTACCATCGTACAGAATTTTGAGTTCGACGCAAGAAGTACGAAAATCGAAATGCTTAAGTTTTGCATCCTTCAAACCATCATCATTTCATCAATTTTTTAACGACGTTTAGCATAAGCTACTATTAAACCAAATACCAAATACAGCAGGCTCAGGATCAGTTTTATCGTTTCTGCAAGTATAAGTTCTGCGGGGTAAATGGAAATCAGTATTCAAGCTAAACCGGCGGTCGACCAAATTCCAAAATCCGGAATACCTCAGGAGTCCATTCCAAAATAACGATTGCTCCCTTCTGTCTACTTGTGTTAATACAACTTACACTTGGAAAATGTGCTTCTCTCCAAATTTAATTGGTAACTCGATTTTTGATGAAAAAAATGAATAAAAATATCCAAGCTACTCGTTCAAAACGATCATTTATTTCAGATAGTATCCTTGTTTGACTTGGGGCAACTTGTGAAGTACGATTTTACCCACTAGTTTTCCGTGAGCATAAGTGATTTCATGATTGCAGTCAAACATCCCAATATGAAGAAGAGCTCTGAATATAGTTAGATTTAAACAGAATTTCAATTGCGTTTCCTCTAACTAATAAATTACAAGTCGGGAAACCGGAAGCTGGACGCTTCAGGTACGAAAGGTTTTGTGTATTTCCTAGTACGTAGCACGTAATATATCCATATATTATGTAAGAGTTCCACTTTCGGCTGATATTGACATTCATAGTCTTCAATTTTCAAAGAAGCAACAAATTTGAGGTATTATAACTTTGTTAATAATAGTGCGATTTCCACCAAACTTGGTAAGATCATGCTCTATATTATAGGCTATATCACTACAAAATGGTACTAGGATGAACTTAAGGGGGGTTTCTTACCAATTACAAAAAATTGTAGTAATATACTATTATTAACTTTATTTAAACAGATATCGGCATGGAAGGTATTTCATATAGTGACAGCCTCCTGATTTTTTTCAGATTTTTCGGTTTGGTAGTTTCTGAGAATGGCCTCCTTAAAGAAGTGATCACTTTCAACCCCCCGCACTCCCCACCCTTCCAATGAATGTCAAAACTAAGATCGGCTTTGAAAAGTACTAATCAAGACCTTTAATTTGATACCCCACATGACTATATTTGACGAAAAAAAATTTTACACCCCCCTTTTGCATGTTTGGGGACCCCCCCTTAAATTCGACGTAAAAGGATGTAATTAACTGTATGCGTGAGCGTTCACAGTTCCCACCTTTCTACCAAATTTGGTGTCAATGGCTATAACCGTCTCCGAGAAAAATGCGTGTGACGTACAGACAGACAGACGGACAGACGGACAGACAGACAGTAAACCGATTTTAATAAGGTTTTGTGTTTACACAAAATGAGTCATATTGTGAGCAATCACTCAAAGAGATCATCGGTGTCTGGACCTACTAATTCCAAGGGAATGTTTGAGTCACACTTCTATCCTGCTGCAACGGAAGAGCTACCTTTCTAAGTGATTGATTCCTTCATTGGAAAATGTTGATCAGTTCTGTGTCGTTGCAAACATATCATTCGCCTCGGACTTGAGTCACATTACTCGTGGCGAAATGTCGCCAAAAAAAACTTGATGACTTGGAGTTATCACTCGCAAAATTAGATTATTGATGACAAGCTGAGGAAGCAGAAGACCATTTCATCAAGATTCTGTATTTATCATATGACTGAAGTGTTTTTATTCCAAACCTCTGTACCATGGCCACATTAATATTGCACAATCTGTGATGGAATAATGCACGGTACCTGATGTGGTTTATAGATATCATATGTTTAAGGGAGTCATCCCGTGTGTCGCATTCGCGGAACCGAATTTTTTTTGGCATCAATTATATCTAGATATAGTGTAGAATATATGGGCAAGGTGATTTTTTGTTATTCGGAGTCGTTCGGAAATTATAGTGTTAAACACGTGATAAGTCACATGCCAGATTTATGTCGATCGTCGTAATAAAGCTGGTATTTATCGATCCTAATGACGTTCGAATGACTTCGCTAAAAGGATTCGCTAAAAATTGAAGCCAAGACTGTATATGTTTTTTCAAGAAACCTAAAGTTTATGGATATAGTTAGATTTAAATCTAGCAAATTAATGGTCAATTAAGGTTTTATGGCTAAAAATCGCATTCTACTTTTTAAATGCGTTTTTCTCGAAACTGGCTGTTGAAAATCGGCTGCCACCATAGCCCAAAATCTATCCAACGAAATTCTTTGAAATTTTCACGACTAATTCAGAACATATTTCTACGGTCCGCAAACTAGGATAATTGCGATTCGTTCAGTAGTTTCTTTTTTATTCATTGAAAAGGCCTTGAAAAAACACTAAAATTCATAAAAAAAAGTTTAACATGGCACCAAAAATTTAGCTTTTAATATTTTTTAATAATCCTAGTTTGCAGACTGTAGTTAAGTCTGTACGTTAAAATGCCCTTTACTTTTTTTCTTTAAGATAATCACAGCCCCCTCTAGCGTGCCAGTAGAAAAACACTTTTTTTGGAAATGTATACACCCCTGTCCTCTATTTCCAGAACAAACTATGCGATCGGGGTGGAAAAATTGCTATGCACGCTCAAGATAAAATAAATCTATGGTGAAAAAATCGTATTTGTAGCTATATCCAGTTCTTCACAAAAAATTTCTAAAAAAGGCCAAAAAACGGCCTTCACGCGGGATGACCCCCTTAAGAGGAATATCAAAGACATGCTCATAATTTGCAAAAATTTACGTAATACTGCGTTCTCTTGCTAGGAGCGTCGCCCAACGAGTCAGTAAACTAAGGCAGTTTCAGGTGATGTGAACTATTTCGTGGTTGTGTTTCTTATTTTTAAAGTGGTTGATCTCAACTGTGAAGCCAGAAAGTACTGTTTTTTGCCCAGAAAAACTTAACTATTCAAAGTATGCAAGGATGTTATTATAAAATGTTTATTTGGACACCCCAAGAGTAGTAGTAGTAGAATTCCTGTCCTAAAACTCAACCTGGCTGCTTCCTACGGGTAAAACTGATAAAAATGTTGTAAAATCATCCGATAAAAAAATCCACTTTAAAGGTCGCCCTCATTGCACAAATGCCCGACCAATTTTAAGGATGGAATTAGATCAAAATGTTTTTTAAAGAAAACGTGCTTTATTTTCTGCCTCAGGGAATAGCTCGAGTTCCTGGAATACTGCATAACATTATTTTAAAATTGTGCTGAAATATAAAGGAAGAGTAGCCCTAGTTTGCTATACCATTCGAGTTGGCAATTATAAAATATGATTCCACATTTTATTAAGACTGATTCCATTTCAACTAGTTTTATTAGCATTTAATGAAATATATCGTTTTTGATCTTGACAGTTCCAACATATTAAAGAAAATTGTTCTTTTTCCCGTGGAAAGAAAAAGAGGTTTCATATAGGCAGTACTTTTTTAAGGTTTTCATAGACACCAAAAGAGGATTTTGTTTTTTTCATCGAATATAGCCATGTGAGGTATCAAATGAAAGGTCTCGATCAGTACTTTTCGAAGCAGATTGTTTTAACATTAGTTGTAAAGAGGAGGAATGCGAGGTTTCAAAAGAGTCAATTATTTCTAGGACCCACTCTCAGAAAATACCTAACTCAACTAAATCTGAAAAATGTCCATGCACATGGCCTGCAGGCCTCTTGTTTATTATATTTGCTCAAGTAAAACTAATAAAAATATATAATTTTACTTCGTAAATTTACTCCTAACCCTCCTCAAGTTCATGCTAATTCCATAAAATGCATTATACTGCAAGTAGTAAAATGCAGTAAGAGAAGAGCATATAGAGCATCATTCTCGAAAGTTTGGTAGAAACGCTACCTCACTCCCTAAAATGTCAGTACCACTTCGAATTGAATATCGTTAGCATTGTGTACCCAAATATTTTAACATAAAAATCCATAAAACTTTTCGCACCTAAAACGGCGACTTCCGACTTCTTGTTAACTAAATTGGCTGTGCGGCTTTTTCAAGTTAAGGTCATAAGATGAGTCTCTCGACTATGGCGAGCTTTGCGGGTGCAAACTAGAACCCAGTGTCAGATGGATAAGGCATGATTTCACGATGTGAGAACCAATTTATCTTTTCAATATGTGCAACCTGGCATCGACTCCAAAATGGGCGCTAGTTTTTGATTTTTGAATTTCACTCCAAGGATTTTGGCTTTTTAAATTTAACCCCTGGAAGCACTTTGAGATGACTCTAAAGTCAATATACACCAGAGTTAAGAGAATTTCAAACAACTGCAGATTGGTTTTAATTATGTCTATAAAAAGCAACAAACTGAATATAACAATGTTAGGATCAAAGCCAGTTTCTGTCCTCAAGCCGTCCACGTTACCAATTAATAGTGATAGTGAATTGTGTTGCCCTTTTAACTAGACAACAGGTCTTCTATGAAGCTTCACGTAAGTTCGTTGCAGAATCATCAAGTAGTCGGACAAATCAAAGAAGCATTTCGAATACGGCACTTTATGGAATCAATATTCAGAAACTTAGCAATTGGGGATATTGACTATAATGAGGCTTTCATCGCATTTCGAATTCTATGTCGCATTCACAGAATATACAGTGGTTCTGCCAGACACCAGGCCAAAGATCCAGAAACTGAAGTTTACTGTAGCAACATTAAGATTTGTGGTGCCGTTGATAGAATTTTGGATAACCGCTTGTGGAATTACTGTGCCAGAGATTTACAGCTTGTTTACGTTGCGTCGGCTAAAATTATTCGACTGCTCAATCAACAGTTGGCGGTCCCGCTGAGGCTTCACTTCAGGCAAATCAGCAACACATCAGATTTTCTCTCTGCGGTAAGCAATGGAAAAACTGTTCAAATAAGGACATCACTTGTATCATTCTTTCATCGGCTTCAAGGCCGGCTATGACAGCATAGTCAGGGTAAAAATGTACACGACCATGAGAGAATTCGATATCCCTGACCAGTGTGAGAGGCCAGATAAAACAGGATCACCCTCGAGACCATTCAACATCAACAATGGTCTAAGAGAAGGGGATGTAGATGTCAATGCAAGAGGCATCATCCTCTTTAAGTCTATCCAACTACTGGCTTATGCTGACGATTTTGATACTATGGGGAGAACAACCCGAGATGTATAGTCTACCTTCAACCAGATCGAGCAGGCAGCGCGAGATTTCGGTCTGCGCATTAATGAAGGCAAGAAGAAGTATATGGTGGCAACGTCAGGGCCAAAGAACAATGAGTCAACAACATCGAATCACACTGGTCAAACGGGAACAATAAAGATAGGAGACTACAACTTTGAGACCGTTAAAAACGCCCCCTATCTAAGGTCGAAAATCACAACCGATAACAGCTATGACGATGGTTGTTGGTAGCCAACAGAGCCTATTTCAGCGTACAAAAACTGTTTCGCTTGAAACGTCTTACCATAAGGTCAAATCTTTTACTGTACAAGACTGTGATCCTGCCAAGCTTTATGTATTCCTCGGAGATTTGGGTTCTTGGCCAGAAAAACTGCAAACTCTTGGCCGCGTTCGAGAGAAGAATCCTCCGAAGAATGTTTGGCCCCCTACATGAGGATGGACGATTCCGTAGGTTGCGGTGGATGAGGATGATCCAGCCCGAAAAGTCTATAAGGGCAGTATCTGCGGTAGAAAAAGAAGATGAGGCAAACCCTGCCTGAGATGGAGCGATGGCGTAGGTCAGCACACCAAACAGCTTTTAGAAATATCGAATTGGTGGACCTCGGCGGAAAACCGGGGTGTTCCTTACTAAAGTCAGCCTAGACCGGATACCGGTTGTTGCTCCGTTGATGATGATGACAATCAACATTTTAGAGCAAACAACAGCAATAATTGTGTCGACTCAATTAACGAACTGAAAAGTCGAGAAAAGAAATTGGTTGCATCACAATAGAAGAGCTTGTAAACCCACCACCGAGGGAGTACAAATGTGCTGCGGACGTCATCAGATACAATAATATCGCAAGCACTGACATTCTCGTGATGCATACACTTGGAGTATATTCTAATCAGAACAGCAGGTATCACAAGAGGACTCAGCGAAGAACAGAAATCACCTTGTTCTTTGAAAACCCCAAAGCGATTTTATGAAAATCTCACCTACTCAAATTGATAAAACAACTTAGACTGAATCATGCAACAGACTTCTGGAGAAATCTTTCGAGCCAGTGAAGCCGCTGCAATTTAGAAGCAGCGTAAATTCCACATTCTATACATATATGTGTAGTCCGTTTTTAAATGGCTGTACCTAACATAGCTGCAATTGATATTGACGTAGCCCTTGGAAAGGCACTGGTTGTTCTTAACGAAGGAGTACTTCGACTTATCATTGGACAAGGAAAACAACCCTACATCTTACTATACCATCATCATGCTTAATTTGTAATATTTTAGGCGTATTTCCTTCATAAGTGGAACTTTTCTAGTAAGTCTGTTGGAGACTAGAGCGAACATTTTTGACGGCAAAAGAGATGTTTGCCTGTCTTTGACATTTTTGTTGGTTGTCCTCTTGCTTCAGGTCTTCGAGTGAAGGGCATTAAATTCTATCTGCGGAGATAAAGCTAGAGTATTTGCGATGATAGAATTATCTTCGTCATGCAAGACTAATTCCTACGATAAAAAAAATAATTTTCCATAAGCAAACATTTGATTTTGAATAATATTATTCAAAAACAATAATACGACGGGTGTTGCTAATTTTTTGGCCCCAGATATATTCCCCCACATATATTCAAAAATAAAAAAAGGTCAGAAAAATCATTCGCTAAAGATCTGCCGGACTTTTGGCGAGAAACCTGATTGAATGTGGGAAACTTAAAAACTCTAGTAGGGCTTCTAACGGGCCACTACTTCCTATGTTTTCACCCCGAGAAAATCGAAATGGTGTCTCACCTATTTGGGGTATAATACCAGATCATAGTAAGAAATTCTAGGTTCAAGGTAAAAATTATGCCCTACTCCCGACAATGCACAATTACTCTAATTTTGTTGAAATGTTTCTAGTTCGACCCGGGGGAAAAGCGCTCTTCTTCTCTCCTTTTCAATGGGCCTGGGCCATAATCCACCTATTTCTGAAACAACTAAAATCTGTCCCATCTGAGGAAAATACTCGTACACAAGAACTGTATATCTACAGAAAAAAGTTAGAAAGGATAAACAAATTCACCTAACACATGTTGGAAATATTATGGAACGCATGATGGAAATTATTCTGACACCATAAATGCAATTACAAATTAAAAGTAATCTATCCTTGTGAGTCGCTGTGTACCATTCTTCGCATCTACAAGCCTATGATTTACCAATGTAACAATAATCAAGAAAAATATATGCACATTCTTTAAATATAATACTCCAAAAACGAACATGTGCTCATGAGAACCGGAGGATACGCATTTATGAATGCTATGTATCTTCTAGCAAGTAATTACTCAATGAATACTGCACAATAGAAAGATTTCAAGATATTTCAGCTCAAGGTAATCAATAAATCAAAGTTATTAGTTTCGATCATTTGGCATTTTGGCTGAACAACGACCTGGTATACCAGTTTTGGTGGCGTAATATTTTCAGCAGAAACAAGTCTGGATTTTGTTTCTAATTTTGAAGACAGCAAATTATAGGACATGAAAAATGCCTACATACCGCTATATTCATTACAGGCAACGGCTTCGTGCTCGTCTATATTTTTCATTGAGTTACAGCAGAATGTCGCGTACAAGTTCCATCCCATAAATACCTGTGCGTATGAGTCATGTAAATAAACAAGCAGCTTTTATCACCGAATTAACCACAAATCCACTCAAGGTCTTACTTTTAGTACTACATACTACCCATCCAGTCTTAAAGGAAATCAGCCGAAAAATCATAAAACTGGTCGACTGGCTCTTGGCCGTTGCCGTCTACTTTATGACAATTACAAGATCTACGTGTCTAGTTCCGAAGTGCATTTACGATGTGGGTCATTAGAGAAGTTAAAACCCGAAAAATGCTCACCAATTGCCGATGCCAAACCTTGATTGTCTTTCCAGCACTTTTATCTACTATAATCCAATTACCCGGACGAGGTATTGGGTCTGAGGCTCTTACAGCGTATATATATGTACATACCTGTTGGTGGTAGCAGGGATTTTGGTGAGACCGTCTTGGATTTTTCTTGGCTACTTTTACGCCTTTTAGTGTGAACACCTCAGTCCTCAGGCTTAAGGTAGAAATATCTGCACGGCGCCTTGAAAAGAGTTTTATTTGCCAGAGAATTTTATGAATGAAAACGCTGTTTGTATGATTCTGACAAGAAGGTATGGGTCTGGCATCGATTCAGCTGAAGAAGGAACTGCTGGACAAATGACAATTCAATATATGGATATGAATAGTACTAATAGTAGTAGAAATAGTACTAATTTTAATACATTCCTTCTGAAATTCTAGAAGTTGTCTATCAGTACCTATTGTTGAGCCTTGCGTATTCGATATACATATACATGTATATATATATAGATACATAAATAAAATTGCTTTATAATTCTCTGTAAGAGCCCACTCAAACACTTAATTACAAACACCAGCCATCTTTGAATGTCACGCAATATTTCCACACATAAATTCGAGTATCTCATGTGGAATCAACTACTCGGCAACTAACGTATAAATGACGGATTTGAATAAGTTAATAAGAACCAGACGTGAAAATTGCACAGGCCAACAGCAGGGGCGAACAGTTAGGTTTTAAACATTGCTAATTTCCACATCTGCACGTGTGTAAGTATGCACAGCCCCAGTGTTCGTTTTCATTTTCTTTTCAATTTTAATTTACGTGAATTAGCCGTGTGCCTTTCGTGATGATTACCAGCCGCCACCGTAACAAAGTTTCTGAGTATATCAAATGACGAGGTGTGAGCCTACACATCCTCTTAGTCAGTATGGCGGTAAGAAGATTAACTGAGAACATTGACATAGTATTTACGTAGATATGATTAGAGAGTTGTTAAGGATTTTTACGTGTCTATCCATACATAAGCAAGGTAAAATAGATGGTCTTTATTGGATTTTATAACTAACTTCAATCTAAATAGCGCAAGATATTTTCGTTGAAGTACAATTAGAGGAGATAATAGTAAAATTTAATACTGTAGTTCGCTGGGAGCAATTCATTAGCAATGAGGCAAGAAATACTCTCTATATTGGATAGGAAATAATAAACAGAATGTCGTCTCATGAAATCGAATTTGAATTCAAAGTGCATAATTAGATGTTTAAATAAAATTATACGAACCAAAACAAATTATGTCAAGTGCTGGTCGCCAAAGCACCCATTGTCAAAAAATTAGAAAAAAGAATTTAGTCGGATTGGGAAAAAAGTTATGATATTGACCAATAGCTGCTGTCGAAATCTCAGATTTACGTTTCCTGACTGGACATGCTGTATAATAAAGGACGGATATCCTAACATTTGAAGGCAATAATTTGGGAGATCTTTAACCCCAATGGGTTTTCGTTTGAGGGAATTTTCTGTTTCAGAATTCTCCAAAAGTCTATTTTTCCTTTTTTAAGGTTTTGCTTGCAAAAGAAAACCTTATTAAAATTGGTTCAATGTCCGTTTGTCTGTGTGTCTGCTTCTCACACGCACTTATCAGAAACGGCTATACCGATTGACACGAAATTTGGTGAGAAGGTGGGAATTGTGAACGCCCACACATGCGGTGAGTGATATACTTCTACGTTGAGATATAAGGGAGGTCCCCACATATGCAAAAGGGGGGTGTACATTTTTTTTTCACCGCTTTCGAGCTTTCAACTAATTTCCAATAAAATTGAGCACGTGCTTTTTCACGGATGTTACACAGCAACTGCTGAGTTCTCTGATATCCACAAATATACAAAGTTTATAAAACCTGTGAAGAAAAAGCTAGCGGTTTGAATAGAAGTCGGTTTCCATTGATACTCAAATTTGAACCTTTGTTAGTGATAGTATGATTTTGATCAAACTTGAGGATAAAATGCTTCATATTCTATACTACTACACACTTTTATAATTCTGGGATAAACGTAAGGAGGGGTTCTACTCAATTTTCCCCAAAAAAAAATATGGTAATGTACTATTATTAACTTAATTCGAGCAGATATCAATATGGAGAGTATTTTGAGGACTGGACACCACATAGGAGCAGCTTCATGACTTTTCGGTTGGGTAGTTTCTGAGAATGAGTCCGTTAAAGAAATCATCACTTTTCGCCACTCCCACTCCCCGTCTTTCCAACAAATGACAAAACTAACCGGCGTCAAAAAGTACTAATCCCCCTTTCATTTGACACCCAATCAGACTATATTCAGTGAAAAAAATTGTTTACCCCCCGTTTTGCATGTATGGGGGCCTCCTCCCTTAACCTCAAAGTAGAAGGATCTCATGCATGCCTGAGCGTTCAAAGTTTCCACCTTCTCATCAAATTTCGTGCCAATCGGTGTAGCCGTTTTTGAGAAAAGTGCGTGTGACAGACAGACAGACAGACAGACATTGAACCGATTTTAATAAAGTTTTGTTTGCAAACAAAAGTTATACCTCAGGGTCGTGCTCATTTTATAGAAAGTCAAGGTAATCGCTGCCAGATAAAGATGTAGAAGTAACCTCCTCGACTGTAACTTGCGCTTTTCATGAAGGATCAAGAACATATCTGACCATAAATTTGACCCAACGGCAACGGCTTAGTCAAAGAGAATCCACGAGTACCGTGTCGCGCAAGTAAACAGGAGAAGCAGCGAGTAATTAAAAAGGAGTAGAATTCTGAAGGGAAAAGCATGGCTTTGACAGAGAGTGGGAACTTTCAATATTGGCCAAGAATGACCGTTTACAATTGAAAAAAGTCTAATCATACAGTGCAGTGCATACAGAAAAACTTTAATAAAGAAAACTTTAAAGGCATTTTTCTCAAAACTACGTTTATCAAATTGGAACGACGTTTTTCTGGGAATCCTATTCGATCGAATTTTATAAACGAAAAAAAACTTAAATTCCTTGTCATGAAAACTAGACAATAAACCTCTAAAAATTTAATGAGTGCCCATTGCCCTATTTTTGTTTGTAGAGAATTGCACCCACAAAACTAAAATAACGTTAGAACAAGTGGGAAATTTCGGTGTGTCAGGTACAAAAGGCTTTATTGATTTTTTATGTAAAGATATTTGAGTTCGCAATGGCTCAATTTATGCATAGCTTATAGTGTTTATAAGTGGAATCTACTCGATATTCAATTCAATGTGGTATTGACATTTTATCTCTTAGCAAGTAGTAATTTGACGACGAAGAGGCAACTTTGACCTACTATATCTTTGTTGTTATTTGCTTCGAAAAGTACTACCTTTCATTTCATGCCAGAAAATGTTAAACTCCTCTTTTGCGTGTATAGGGACCCTCCATGTGAGGGGTTCACAGTTTCAAACCTTTTACCAAATTTCATGATAGTAGGTGTAACCGTTCCTGAGAAAAGTGTGTGGGACACGCACTCTACAACGGTCGAGAGGGGTTAAAACTGTTAAACAAATTTTTTTTTCTATATTTCATTATATTCTTAATGACATGCAAGAAAATTGTTGCTGATAAATACATATAAGAGGTTTTGCAAAAAAAATCTTAAAGAAGTATGTTTTTATCAAATTTTGGAGCAGAAACTTTCCCTAAAAATACATTTCCTGGTTGTCGATTAGGCGACTAGAAAGGCTAGAAATTTATGGCTTGCAATTTGAAAATTGGGAAACGTCCTCGAAATGTGAACTCTTTATATAATAACTGAGTCCACGGTTATCGAAAACGGTTTATGGTTGGTTCTTGGAATTCAAGATCGCTCCACGATAACGACATTGAATGTCTCCAGAATGGTCACCTTTAGATTCCGAATTTCAACGATATTGCTTCAGATTCTGAATCTAAACGGGGTGAGGTGATGTGAATCTGGAGTGACCCCTCTTCCTCTTTCGGCACTATAAGTTTAATGGTAGTAAACGCGAATATGGTGTTAGACTGATGGTGATAACTACCGCCGGTTTGGGGGCTGGCTTCTCACAGGATCTTGATTGCTGAAACCTCTATTGTTCGCTGCGGATATGGTTGAGCGCCGATTGAACGCCATTATCGTAACAAAGTGTGAGGGGAACACATGGCAATGAGGAATGTGAATACAAGCTGCTCCATCATCTTTGTTGTCGATGTGCTAAAACAGAGGAGATCCGACGCACTTGAATTGGGGAACTGCCTCTTGCATACATCTAAAAATCTGAGATCTGTTCCAAAGACTAGGAGAAGAGAATGTTTGCTAAGATCGGAGGAATATTTGCATGCTCTTTGCTGCGTGGAGCACTCCAGATCGACAAAAAGTAGGCTGAATCCTCCTGTACGTGTAGGGTTTAACACACCGCTTCACCTGTTCTTTATCGGTTCTAAAAATGGAGTACATCTGGAGAGCTCTACGAAACAAAGACATTCCGAAAAAACCAAAAACTGTCATCAAAGGACCATGTTGCTTCGACGCGATTGATCATGATGATAGGTTGGTTTTCTCTAAATTAAAATAAAAAGAAAATCTCATTTCCCGAGCCTTGACGATAGTGAAAATGTGCTGCATCGAGGTAAAATTTCAAAAGATTTTCAAGTCCAATGCAGAATCTGACAGGGTTGCATTCTACCGCCGCGTGACTATGCTTCAGTCTGATTTTTCATCATCATTAATGGCGCTGCAATCGGTATTCGGACTAGGCCTGCCTTAATAAGAAAGTCTAGAAATCCCCGTTTTGCGCCAATGTCCACCAATTCTATAACCCTAAAAGCTGTCTGGTGTCCTGACCTACGCCATCGTTCCATCGACTTTTCGCGCTGGATCAACCTCATCCATACGGATAAAGTGATCCGCCCACCGTATCCTATTCAGCCGGATTTTATCCACAACCTGACGGTCGAAATCGTCCATCCTCAAGTAGGCGGCCAAAAAAATTTCGGAGCATTCTTCTGTCGAACCCGGCCAAGAGCTCGTAATTTTTCTTGCTAAGAAACTAAGTCTCCAAGGAGTACATGAAGACTGGCAACATCATTGTCTTGTACAGTAAGAGATGAATAGTTCTTGTAAGCTAAAATAGGTTCTGTTGCCTGCCAACAACCGTGCGCGGATTTTATTTTCGTAGCTGTTATCGGTTGTGATTTTCGATCCTATATAGGAGGAATTACCAACGGTCTCAAAGTTGTAGTCTCCTGTTTTTATTATTCCCGTTTGACCAGCGCGGTTTGATGTTGTTGGTTGGTTAGCTTTTGGTGTTGACGTTGCCACCATGTATTTTGTCGTGCCTTCATTGATGTGCAGCTCAAGATCTCGCGCAGTCTGCACGATCAGAATGAAGACAACTTGTACATCTCGGGTAGTTCTTCCCATGATGTCAATATGGTCAGCATAGACCAGTAACGCGAATCACTTTCTCCAGGGCCAGGTTGAAGAGGTTGCATGATAGGACATCCCCTTGTCTTAGACCGTTGTTGATGTCGAATAGTCTTGAGAGTGATCCTCCTGCTTTTATCTGGCCTCGCACATTGGTCAGGGTCATCCTAGTCAATCTTATCAATTTCGTTGGGATACCGAAGTTTAGTTAGTTTCAGGTGAGCCAATTATTTTGTAGACGGCAGATATCTATGTCGAACCGTCTTACACGTAGTGTATCTATTGAAGTTTCCTCTTGCGAAGAAAAATGGGCATCGTTTAATATGCAATAACGTCAATCTTTCCCGTAGATACAGAAATCCAAAAACCTTTCCCGAATGAAGAATTAATGCAGCTAATGAAGCATGAAATAAATAACTGAATATCAATACTTCGAATTTCTAGTGTTGGTCACCTTTGTTGTGAATCTTTTCACGGACATAAAATTTGATTCCAAAAGAAACTAAAATCTGAACCAATAAGACCTAGGAAAATCTCAATGTCTGGGAATTGTCGCCACTAATTTGAGGCAATCTTATCACAAATTCAAATTACCTCTGAAGTCGCGGCATTGTTTCAAATCGCTCCATTTTTTTTACTATACTAGTACCTTGAATTTTGTGTTATTTTTTATGTAAGGCACCTCGAATATTTCCTCAACAATTCCACTCTTTTGACTAGCATATATCAGACTAAAATATGCACCTTCTTCTTGTCTCTCTAGCGTACCGCACTCGTACAATCCTGACCCTCATAAAATATCTATACAGTAGGGCGAGGCTCGCCGTCTGGACATAATGTGGTCAGTATGTGATAAAACTTTTTTCTTGAGATCTCTGTGCATTTTTCAATGGCCATATTGACTATCTACGAAAATTTATACAACTCAGTTGTGTCCATGGTTGCTGGTATATCGGTTTGGTTACAGTCTCTTCGTGTGTAACAAGTGAGCCACGTCGTATAGTTACCGGAGTCACAGGAAGGTATGTATATGGAATCAAAGAATGAAGAAAAAAAATTGTCGCGTCAAGATAAGATTTTGGTCTTGAGGCGCCATCAAAATAGGCCCGACACGGCGACATACAATATAGAGAAGAATATGGTATGACCAAGACGATGATCAGGCCGAGCTCAAAAGGTTACATGCAATGTTACGAGACAGCGCTATCATTAGACAACACGCTCATATACCATCGAGATTTGATGGTCGAGGCAATCGAGCGGGAAAATTGTGTTTCAGATAAAAACTTTGGAAATAGGAAACAAATTGAAGTGTTGAATAGTCAGAGATGAATGCCCTTAAAAAGGTGGCGATACATCTAATGTGGCCAAATCTGTGACACAAATGTCCGAGCAACGCTTAGAAACTGAGCCAAAATCAATCAAATTATGTCACAAAACATTGAAAGTTTAAAAAGTTGAATAAAAAACATAGTTCTCAAGCAACCATTTCGTAGTAGTATTAAATGTTGTCAAGCACTATCATCATCGTCATTATCATCATCATCGTCCACATCATCAATGAAATCTCTAGAGCACATGGCAGGCGGTCATACTTGTGCTGGCGCGGTTACCTGCCGACAATATTTCACAGCACCTGAAACGCCTCAAGGTGTTAGATCACAGCAGGTGATATCCGCAGGGAGCCATTTCTTATGAGCATTACTCTCCATGGGTGTGGCACCTTTGAAATGTTACCCGAGTCTCCCGTTTCCCAAAACTAATTAATTTGTTACGATGGCCAATTAGTAAATGATATTTATCATTTTTCTTGAGCGCCTCACGGTTGATAGACTTTATGAGTGTTATGACTGCTACCAGTTTCGCTTTGAATTTGTTTGCTAATCAGAGATTATTCGTTGGCTACCGAATTTAAGTCGACTGAAAGTCTGAATTCTTTGCAAGAGTTTTCGAAAACAGGATCATGCAGTTTTCAGTTTAAGTATGTTTGTTCAGTTCAAAACAGATGGACTATTTATGCAGAATAGGAAGAGTGTGAAGCATACTCAACTCAGAACAAGTGCTCTCAAGTCAAATCCTGATAATTTCTATATATCTTACCTGCCATCCCTATTGATGTACAACCGTAAGAATAAAAGACAGTGAAGGTCACATACGAAGAGGAAGACTCTGCTTCACCCAGAACAAAGTACCGACAGAATGCCAACAAAGAATACTTTACAAAATTTAATTAAACATAAAAACGGATGTCATTACTCATATTAACCTGCGCAGCAGTAAATGTCGATGCACTTACCTCTTTGTCTCTTTGACCACTCAAGACTGTTATTTAGCATAGTAGCTGCAATGGTTCCGTGCGGTCTTTTCCCGTAATAGCAGTAGTGAAGTACGGCGACGACTTTATGATCGTTTTTAAGATTCACCTGTGCGCTACCTGAGTACGTAATTGCCGCCTATGCGCAAACAGCTCTGGATCATCAAAATCTCAAGCTAATGAGATCTGATTGCATTTTTTGACACAAAGACCTCCATTTATAATCCATCAGTTAACGAAGATGGTTAATTATAATTATGACTCGACCAGTGAGAGGTGATTAGCCGAAAGTGCAAAGCTCGCGGGAATCAGTCAACCAAGTCGTCGTGTCGCAGTGTGGCTTTGTACGCAGATGAAAAGATTTAGTTTTGCATTAATCACCGAAATTAATGTATTAAAAGTAAAACAAAAGGTTGTTTAATGGTCTGGTGATATTGCAATGCCATAATATTTACATGTCTCATAGCGTGAGGTTGATTTTGTTGTCGGGACAATTTTCAATGTCAAATAAATGGACGGCATTGAAATGAAGTATGTTCAAATACTCAGAGGTACGTCTATCAAGTGCAATGATCCAAATATGCATAATACATCCAAAGCTTACATCGAAAAATTTGAATATTTGAAGGATTTTTATTAATATAATATAATAACAGGCACTTGTATGATACTAAGAATTTTCAATGGAATGTGAAACGAACTGGAACCAGAGCCACGATCGCCAGGGAAGAGTCTAACCAACATTAAAATCGAGGAGACCCGTCATCTCAAAAATGAAAGTAGCTGAGGAATTCAACATCAGTTAAGGGCGGAATTAAAAAACTTCTAGCAACAAATTTCAATCTTTCGCGAAACTGCACCAGGAATCAATCAACCGACGTTTTTGTTCCAATAGAATGGGAAAAACTATTTTATTAGGGTTGAAGGTTATATGGAAAAGTAATAAATTTTATAAGCAAAAGCAAAAAAGAAAATAAAAAGAATTTTATTCACAACAATAACAGTAAAAATCTCAATCAAAATTGAAATAATTCACAGTCTGGTTCAAATCATTAAGAAGTTCACCATTCTGTAGACGTTCTCGATGTTGCAGGGAGTCCTCCACGATTCTGCCATCAATCTACCTACCGGCCACCACCACCAGAGCCCCTTTATCTTTTAAGTAGGTAGGATCGTCCGAGCCTAAATGCACACTTAATGCTAGTATTAGGCAAAATCCGGCATCTACCGAGATTTTGACAGTTCGGAAAATAAAAATAAATATTGTCCCATTAGCCTACCACTGGCAACCACCGTTATTGAAACTTTAAGCGTGTTTTTTTTTCAAAATAGTGTTTTTCAAGTTGGTCTGCAGGATAATTAAAAAAATATACACCTTTTGTATATATTATATTATTAAAAGAAGATATTTTTTTAAAGCATAATATTCTGAATTTTTACTGGAAAATAAGCACTTTTCATGATTTCTAATGAATGTTGAAAATTTTTAACATTTCATAGGTTCAAATAGAAACTACACATATTTAAATTAAATTGTTTGGGACAAAAATTAAATCTTGAAGCATGTGCGAATTTTATGTTTTTAAGAGTCAAGCAAAAATTGAAAATTTCCTAATTCAGTACAATATATATTTAAAACATAAAGTCTTAAAGAATGTCATATTTTTGCCTGTTTTAAAATAACCCGCCCCCCCCCCCCCCCCCCCGTAAGTTTCACGTTAATTTACGTCACTCATTCATACATATACGTGGGATTTCATAGTTGCCATATGTCCACCAAATTTTGCTTAAACCGGTGCAGCCGTTCCAGATAAAAGTGCCTGTGACGAACAAACAGACAATAACCCGATTTGAATAAGGTAACGTTTTAAACCAAACCTGAAAAAACTTCAAGTAACACAATTTTCAATAATCTAAATCCTGTTTGATGAACTTTCAACTTCCATTGGATAACTTGGAAGTGCAATTGATAGGTTACCTATAAATATTTATTAGTACTCAAACCACCAAATTTTCTAACTTTTTCACGATATAACGTGTAGCACCCAGTTAATATCAACGAATTTTCATGACATGAGGCTTTTCAATAATGCGTTTATTTAGAGTTGATCCAAAATTTTGTCTCCCAAATCTCAAAAGTAGGGATGCAAATCCAGGCTCGCTTGGTAATAAGCACTATTTAATTCATATTCCACTTCTCCGTGAAAATTAACTCATAAAATTTGATAGCTGTCATGGAAACTTGAGAATTTGGACCACTCTTGATAACGAATGAGAGACACTTCAAGAAGAGCACAATATATAGTAGAGTTTAAAAAAAATGGAAGCAGCTGAGCGATATGAAATCACGTATGCGAACCTTTTCTAAAGTTAATGAAATCCTAGTTGTGGGAAAGTTGAAGGTCCTTCACCATTCGGATATCATGTTTACTGACAACTATTACCACAAATAGTCTAATAACTGCCGCGCAAGTAAATTGCATTGTCAAAAATGATGCTCCGAAGCAGTCTGATCGACTTAAAACGGACTTAAATTCAACATGACCTTTTGAAACTGTAGACTGAAAAGTATGATTTAAAAGAAATCGTATGACATCAAATTACCACACTTCAGTCCTGCATCGTCTTAGAGAATAATAAATTTACAATTTGGATTGCCTTCAAACTATGTCCTATATTGTCCCCTCCACTGATGCAAATTTTGTACTTCTAGGATGAACTTTAGGCGGATTTTCAGGTACATTTCCAAAATATGGTAATATACTTTTATGAACTTCTGCAGATATCGAAACGGGATGTATTTTGAGGCCTAGATTTGGTATAGATGCATCACCGCAATTTTTTCAGGCCTTTCGGTTGGATAGATTCTGAGAACGAGAGTTGCTTGACTTTTTGATGCCCACATTTTTACCCTTCATTCATCCAATATTAGATATAAAATCATTTTCGAGTAGTACTAATCGAGTCCTTCCATTTGGCGCCCCATGGGAGCGTATTCTGCGAAAAAAAATTTACACTCCCTTTCGCGCTATATATAAAGAGATTCATAAACCACACCTCATCATGTGACAATTGATTCAGCCGTTTTCGAGTAAATTGGCTGTGATAGACAGACAGACATTGAATCGATTTTAATAAGGCTTTGTTTTACAGAAAACCTTAAAAATCAGTCCTCAAAATCTGCTAATGTTATTCATCCTGCGGAATGCTGCCCCGCGGTATTGGACTCGCAGGCGTCAACCTGAATTATGTGGTAACCATAACCAAAATGAGGACTTCGATTAGACGTAACTTGATACACTTCATAGTGATTTAATAACCTCTAGACTTCACCTCGACCAAGTTTAGACGGCGAACTTGACTTAGACAAGTAGTTCCCGCTATAAGACGGGAGGATGACAGCAGAAGAAGGCTGTCTTCATACAGAATGATATCTGCTTAATTGGTCCAATTAAAAAGAGTTAAACTAAATTAAAAAAAAAAACAAAGATCACGAAAAAATATATGTATATGTAAGGAAGTCGTGAAACCGGTAGCTACACGCTTCAGGTATGAAAGGTTTCGTGTATTTCTTATATAAGAATATTTGTGGATATTTGTTCCATTTGTACCTAGCATGTAATGTATTACGTTAGAATATTCAATTTAGCGTGATATTGACATTCAAAGTCGTAGAATTTGCACTGAAGCGACAACTTTAACCTACTACAACTTTGTTAGTAATAGCGCAATGTCCATCAATCCTTATTGGGAGATCCTATACAGCCTATTTTACTGTAAAATTTTATGATTCTAACATGACCTTAACCCCCTTAAGGTAGAAACTGTGTTATATAGTTCTATGTAGAACTTAAGGGGTCTCCATACATGCAAAGCGCTGGTGTACCCCCGGGGGGGGTACACGAAAAGTAAAATAATATTATAAAATTAAATAATATTATTAACTTTATTTGAACAATTTCGATATGGAGGGTATGTTGAAGCCTAGGCACCGTGCAGAGATAGCTTTGGGATCTTTTTCCAGATTTGCGGGTTGGGTAGATTCTGAGCATGGGTCCATGAAACAAATGTTTACTTTCCAGCTCACGCACTCTCCCCTTAAATATCAAGACTGTATTGAAAAGCATTCATCAAGATCTTTCATTTGATACCCCATATTACTATATTTGGTGGAGAAAAACTGTACACCAGCGCTTTGCATGTATGGAGACCCCTTAAGTTCTACATAGAACTATATAACACAGTTTCTACCTTCCCACCAAATTTTGTATCAGTCGATACAACTGTTTCTCAGAAAAGTGGGTGTGACAGACAGTAAACAGATTTTAATAAGGTTTTGTTTAACATAAAACCTTAAAAAGAAGGAGAAGGAGTAATATTAATTAAGGATGTTTTCTTTCAAGAGACGAACTAATTCCCGAGCCTTAAGAACCCTTTTCGACCTTGGACTCCTCAGGAATAAAAGTTTTTTGTGTTTTCTTATGCAAGCAACCTTGAGTGCATGGCAGTTCCACGTGTTCATGTGTGCGTATGTGTTTAAGGTATGGGAGAAGTATAGCCTCTGAGTACTCAGACCGCAGTGGCTTGTGTACTCAACTCCACCGTTTAACGTAAGATCCTGGATTTGTTCATGTATGGCAGGATTTCCGTTAGTAGATGTGATGCTATCCATTGTAAGTGGAGCACATTAACACCAAAGATCTGATATCTGATGGGTCCATAGACGGGACATTCACTTAGAAAATGCTTCGTGGATTCCGCTTTCTCATCACAGGAGGGACTCGTATCATCTTGTGCAATTCCTATTGTCCAGCTTGTGAATTATGGCCAGTCAGACTGGTGTGTCTAGCAGCACTTAGGCTCTACCACCTATGATTATTGGAAGCTGGTTTCCAGTTTTTGAAGACAGACTTAGCCAATGGTAGTGATACGCCAATTACTGGTCCCGGCATGGGGAAGTTAAACCTTAAATCTTTTGCAAAAATATCTTATATTTTATTTCCCTCTACACCACAGCGGCCACGTATCCAGAGTAACAACCGGATTGAATCTAGAAATAAAATTCAATCGATTTCTACATTTCTGAATGATTTTTTGATATTGCGATGCGCTTGCCCTTCAACCACTCGTAAATCATTAAGATTTTTTCCCTTCAGGATCGCTCAGACTCTTCAGCCAGAAAAACCGTTGCATATTATTTAAAGGAAAAGGTAGACTCCAGCTCCGGAACCCTGTTTTGTTTTTGAGACATCTGTGTAGAAGACTTCTGTATATCCCGCCACATATTGCTCTAGGACTTCTCAGCTTTCCCTACGTTTCAGGATAACTTCATATCTTCTACCAACACCCGAGTGTCAAATATCATTGTTAGAATTGGATTCAGTTCTCCCAATAACTCTTCTTAATCTGTGTGCCCCCACCTTCAGTTGTTTTCCCATCGATCTGAGCGAATTAGTTTATGAGCTGCTCTCATTTCAGTAGTTTGAATAAATATATCTGAACATCAGCCCCATGATAGTAACGTACATTACTACATAAGGCCTCTGCTCATAGTTTGTGAGAGCTCGTTTCATCTTTACCTCTACATATTTATTCCAAAGAAGCTTTTTATCTAGAGTGATTCCCAGATATTTCATTTTTTTATAGAGTTGTTATACCCCTCATCTCTGGGGGTAAAGTCCATCCAGTTTTCTCCTTTTTGTAAATAATACCAAAGTGGTTTTATTTGGATTTATTTATTTATTTGCATATTTCTACACACCCTTCCGACATACCGATCAATAACTGGCACAGTCACGTCATCAGCGTAAGGTTGAGGGTGTGCTGCCAACTTTTGTAGTTCGCATAGTAGTGAGTCGATCAGCATACTCTACAGAAGTGCCAATAGTGCACCTCCTTGAGCACCGTTTCGTTGCTCGTGCTGTTAGGTAGCGATCGAAACCCATCTCATCACACTCTCTGCGTTAGCATAGCATAGATCAACTTAATTAAAGTATCATCAACCGAATGCTATTCACTTTAATGGGACATTGAAATTTAGTATTTTGGGTTGCAGTTAATTTACCCGGAAAACACAACTTTGAGCTACTATAACTTTATCTTTTTTATAGTACGATTTTGTTGGATTGGGGATATCATGCTTCATACTATAGTCCATATTACTGCAAATTTTTATAACTCTAGGATAACCTTAAGGGGCCTTCTAGTCAATTTCCCAAAAACATAGTAATATACTATTATTATCTTTATTTAAGTAGATATCGATGTGGAAAGTATTCGAAGCCTGAATACCATAAAGAGGCAGGTTCACGATTTTCCCAGAATATTCGGTTGGATAGTTTCTGAGAATGGGTCCATTAAAGTAATCATCACTTTCAACCCCCCACCCTCGCTGCCTTTCTAAAAAATGTCAAAACTTAGACTAGTTTCGAAAAGTACTAATCGAGACCTTCCATTTGATATCCAATATGACTATATTCGGTGACAAAAAACTTTACACCCCTGGATGCATGAAGACCTCTCCTTAAAGACAATGAAGAAGGATGTCACTGCATGTGTGGGCGTTACAGTTCTCACTTTCTCACCAAATGTTATGTCAATCGGTATAGCCGTTTCTGAGAAACGTGCGTGTGACATACAGGCAAACATTGAACCGATTTTAATGAGGTTTTGTTTTACAAATAAAACCTTAAAAAGGAATGGGGAAACTAACTCCTTCATACACACATACAACTTTCGAATGTTACTCTTATGTCGTCAACATATTTTTTCTATGGTATTATGCGCGTTATGCTGTTTTTTATCAGATTTGTGGGGTGGGTCATTTCCGAAAATGAATTCTGCCTCACTTTGAGTGTGCACTTTTCCGCTCTTCCCTCTACCTATCAAAGTACTATTTGAGACTTTTCATTTGATACCCCGTAATTCATTAGGAGTTATTGACTCCTTACATCTATGGGGAGCCTCTTTTAAACTTCACGCAAATTTGTGTTAATCACTGTATATGTGTGCGATTTCATAGTTTCCTTTCAAATTTCCTGCAATAAATCACATTGGGGTGCCATCTTAATAGATTACTATTTACTTTAATTATGTATTATCAACGTAATTGCTCGCAATTATTGTTAATGCCGTTGTCAAAATGTGCATGTTGCTTGATTGATTTCATAAACTTCAAACCTTTGTTCTTAGCTATATTTTCCAGCAGTGTATTAAAAAATGCCGATGGTGATATTTGAAGATATCTGCATAAATTGACAGAAATTTGCATAGGCAATATAGGGAGAAGACTTGCATTTCATCTAAATATATTAAATCTGTTGATTTCATGAAACAAACCTTTTTAAATATTTAATCGATTGATTAAAGCTTATGAATATGCTCATTATTATACTATTATATATGTGCATACATAAGTACATATACATATATGTACGTGAGCACACAATGGAATGAACTCCTTATCAATTCATTAAATTGATGCATTCATCTAATTTCGCTTGGCCCCCGGTTTGTTTATAAATAGTTTTGTTTTTTGTTGAAGAGGAGTGTGAGTATAGATGTGTAGACGCATGGAATGTTTATGTCTGAACGTTTAGAGAAACCTTTCATTTTGACTATTATAAATATTTAGGTATTCGGAATGAAAGGTTGATGATCAGCCTCTTAAGGCATCACAGAACGAATGAGATGAAAGTGAATAGCAATCAGACCATTCGATCTTAAGTTCTTCAATTTTTACTGGCTAACGTGATCGAAAATGAATGACGTAGTAATTATTTAGGCGCCATAAACAATTTTTTTTTACAATATTGAAGGTAGTATCTTGAACTTTCACATGTTTTCATTTTTCTTAGGAACTTGATAATGTGAGAACGCTTTTCGAAAAATCTGAGTTATTTTTACAATATTTTTACAATGATAAATTAGCTTTTCTTTTTATGTGATTTGCATTATTAAAATTGGTTCACTGTCTGTCTGTCTGTACGTCATACACATTTCCTTAGAAACGGTTATTCCTATTGTGTGAACTCCCATACATGCGGTGAATCACATTGCTGCCCCTACAAGGAGGGGGGTGGAGTGTTCATATACCTAAAAGATGAGTGTAAAAACCGATTCACCGATTATACCGATATGTGATATCAAATGGAAGGTGTCGACTATTATTTTTCCAAGCATATATTAGTTGTGACAATGCTTGCACAGGCGAGGAATGCGGGGTCCTTCATTACGATATCTGTTCAAATAAAGTTAATAATAATTTTTTCTGTAACCTTTGTCCTGTTCAGAAGCAGAGTTGACTCGTTGTTATTAGTTACACCATTTTGTTTTGTCAAAGGCTTGGTCGGGATGCACTCGCAAGGCTTTCAAAACCCCATCCAGCGTATCAAGCTATCGCTATTTTAGCCAGCCTTTTGATTGCTTAACATCGACTTCGAAGTTCAGACTAAACTTGGCGCAATCGTTCCACAATCCTTGGAACCCCATATCGATCGTGGATATCCTCATTTCGGATGTCATCAAGACGTGTTACGCCGCTACATCGATGCAATATTTTTGTTTTCATTACCACGAGATGCCGTTTCTTTGCCTTTTATAGTTAGCCAATAGAGAGAGAGAACCATATAGGGCAACAGGGCAGACGATACTACGGCAAATTTTAAATTTTAGACG
The DNA here is from genome assembly GCF_905115235.1 of Hermetia illucens. Taxonomy (NCBI): domain Eukaryota; kingdom Metazoa; phylum Arthropoda; class Insecta; order Diptera; family Stratiomyidae; genus Hermetia; species Hermetia illucens. The sequence goes on along the minus strand of NC_051852.1, from coordinate 84,906,231 downwards.
TCCATTGATATGTCGATAATATAGAACACCACTTGTGAAACACCACTTCATCCAGGTTGCGCTAATACGTGAAGCAATTTCATAACGCTGGACATTGGATGTCCCGTGTGATCGTGTCCATAACAACACCGACAGAGACACGAAGCGGTTTTGGTACATCCACGAACACGTGAACCCGGATCCGTAGAATATTACAGTTCTAGCACAAAACATAAAATTTATTGGAAATCCTACTATTAGCTTTTAGTTTAGTCCTGATACTAGTACTAAAAGTTGAATATCATAATAGTTGTTTTGGTAAGATATACAATTTTTCCAAGCAGAAAGGAATGGAATTTCGTGCTCAGCGAAACAAAAGTTTTTTTCGGGGAAAAGTCGGTTTAATTTTCTCCTTACCCTTTACTTTAATCGTTTCAGGAGGAATATTATTGTCATTTAGAATCAATAAGTTGCAGATAGTTACTCTAATAAATTAATGAATGAATGCGAAGAAAGTGCTGTTTCTCTCACAGCGCGTGCAACTTTTAGATCAACGTGTGAATGGTTTATTAGGAATGTATATAGCGGTAGCGGCACATGCATACGCTGCAAGCAACAAAATTGAAGTGCACTTTTGATAATATTCACAAGACATTAGCAAACAGTTTGAATCTTTATATAGAAAATTGAATCAAAACTATTAACAAACTTACTAATTAAATTTGTTATTTGAGTGAAGTTGTGTTCCATAAACTTTCAAACAGAGAAGATTGATTGTGTGTATTCTGCATTATTGGCAAAATCAAGTTTTATTGAGTTAAATTTTAATAAAAATAAGTAATATTGTTAGATGATTTCAGCAATAGAATAGTCTTTATTTATGACAATTGCTAAGCAATTGCGTTATCTAATAAATTCACACAGGCGCTGGTACTTCTACAATGATGCTGTTTTGACAGTAACAGAATCAGTGCAGTAAGCTACAAATTTTTAAGTTTCACACCACATAAGATGGGCGGCTTTTATATTTCATTTATTGTTGTTCAAGACAACATGATTGTTTAATTCCTTCAAAAAAAAAAAAAAATGAAAATAAGTCACGCAGTGATTATTATCTGTTGAAAAAGCTAATTCAAAAACAGATCAAATAGTTTCTAGAATTTACTTTTCGTTATAATTTAAATAATTACAAATTCGCTTTGAGAAGTAACTGCCAAATAATTATAAGACCTGTTTGACCTGTTTAAACAATTTGCCGTCTTGAAAATTCTATTGGGTATGGTCTTAATAAAGCTTTGAGAGTAGCCTATAGAGATTTTGATTCATTCTGTATAAAATTGATAACGTCATTAAACTTCTTTCACCAAAGTTATGTTTGCTGAAGATCAACGGATTTTCCCAGGAATATCCCGAGTGACTCGAGTTGGTAAAATCAGACTATATGTGTAGAAAAAGTAATTTGGAATTTATTTTCAAAGTGATAGATCAAAAATTACCCAATTTTTGGCAGTAAGGCAAGTAGAGACGAAATGCTGCTAATTCAAGGTTAATGTTCATAATTTTTTTACGAACTTCGAACAAGAGTATTGGTCGTACATAACATTATGTTCCTATTTGAAATGCCCATCCGTTAGGACTTATAGCCAAAATCTCAAAAAAGATCTTCTAACAGATTCTGATGTAGCAAAAAACTCTAGAGCGAGAGAGCACTAGAGTACTTAAATGCAAAAATGGCTAGAAGGACGCTGTTCTTTAAAAATGGGCAATCAGTGGCTTCCGCAACCTGTAGTCGAAATTGGCATACGTGAATACAAACAAAACCATGACGCATATAAGAAAACCGGAACAGGCAATATCACTATCCTGTTTGTAGACAACCATAATCGAAATTGACGAATTGTAAAAAGGAATTTAACCGAAATTTGTTTAGGAATTGAGGAAATCCTGAATCCGGCATCCACTTGATGACAATTCCAACAGAACTCCCACCTAAAGAAAATCGAACTTGAATTTCTAGTTGGGTTCTAATACAATGAATTATAAAATATCATTAGGCGCTAGTCATTCTACTTCAATCAATCAGGGAAGTATGTAGGTTGTCTCGTCTACTCAGTAAGTATTAACTTGAGCTTCTCTGTACAAAACCATTTTTTCACCACCAGGAATAACGATTTCTAAAAGGCTTTGCCGAAAACCTGTTCACTTATCCGAGGCATAGACTGCAGCAGGAACTTTTACGTACGTATGCCAGATTTTGTCTCCCAATCGTGCTCTGTAGTTTTTTCTTATATACGATTGTTTTAAATTTAGAGAATGAATAATTCGTTTTAGGGCTCCAAATGCCACAAAGCAAGGGTCTGACTGCTTTTCATTCTTTCGTGCATCAACACAGTCGCTTTTGTTTTATTATTCCTTTTTCCCTATTCACATTTAATGCTGTGCAACTGATAAATCAACAGCATCGGATATGTTACAAAAGACGAACGAACACACCTATGACGACCGGGATTCAAAAGCAGTGCTACGAGATTGAGATGCTGACACTCAATCAACTCAATCATCGCACTGTCACAGAGTAAGCGGCGAAAGTGAAAGGCTCCTCTGGCTGTGACCAAGAGGAGGGCATGGAAAAGGAGTTATCCACGCCTAATAACAGCGAGTAATCCAATCGCCTCAGCGAAAGTTAGGCACATTGCCCAGAACGATTTCATCGTAGACAGCTGTATTCAGTGTATTTCCCATAGAGAATACCCAAGAACCTAAGTGGGCACATCACACTGCTGCGATTCAGAGAGTCATGTAAAGAGTTGGCATAATGTTAACTTCACCAGACACACACTATCCGGAATGGGGATTTAAGGAAATCTCACTAGTCTTGCTGCTGTGGACCACTGCAGATTTGGATAGATTCCGTCATATAAATATAATTTTAATTTTTCGTCAACTCGCTTTCTTCCAAAAGAATACTTCGACAAATCCACGGGGTTACGATTTTACTAGTTTAACACAACCCAGACGTCTCACCAAAAATCTAAATGGTTGGGCTTGACGAAATTTCTTATTTCGTCATCAAGAATCATCCCACAATTTTAATCGAGCTTCCTGCATGTTCTGAATTTATTAATAACCATCTAAGAAGTGGTTACTTTCTCACCGTCCACTTTCCCACTTCTCGGGGTATTTCTCCACTTAGCGTAGTTTAGTTTAGTAGTTTTGCTGTTCTTGACAAACCCGATCTGGTTTATGGTTATTCCTAACCTCCAGTTTGGATTCTAGTTTAAACACGGAATATAGAGCGCTCTAAGCGACGCCCAAGGCATCATAAACGCCCGGTTTAACGTCACAACGATAGCATGTGCATTGTATTTAGGAAAGGCTAGCGGCTCCATATGGATAAACGGACTCATTTATAACTTAATAGAAAATGAGTTTCTCATCCAGATGATTAGAATTGAGGATAAGGACTTCTTTATTAACGAGAGAAATGAAATTTCCGCTCTGCTAGTAAACTCGGGAATATGGAAAGAATCCGCTTTCGCTCCAACCCTCTATATCATTTTTATACCTAACATCCCGAACGCTGACATCGAAACTTCCGACCTAGTCGAGAATTACAAGCATTTAAGGAGAGGCTTCCCAAAAGTGACATTGTGATCCTGATGGGTGTTCTGAATGCCAAGATGGACTCTGACAGTACCTTGGTCGGATATGTGATGGAGGATTTTGTGAGTTTCTGTAGCTTTCACCGTCGCGTCAACGATAACAAACCATTCGAGCACAGGGCGTGCCACAAATTGGGTTTCGACTAACCAGCTACGAGCATCTAATCAGATTCACCATATAGCATCAACAGTAGATTGAGCAGTTGAGTTCTGAATGTGTATAACAAAAAAGGCGCTGACATCGGCCCCAAAAGGGACTATTATCTCGATCTCGATCGACAGGGAGGAAGCGGGCTTCTGCTCTGAATTTTGCAGCGCGAAGTTCATCAGAATTTCATCTTGTCACCGATGCTTATTCTCTTCGTTATCGTTCGTCGTTTGTTCGTCATGCTGCCTTAAATGGAGAAAGTTGAGGAATTCAATAGACTGTTCAATGGGCTATTTATGCTGATGACATCTTCTGGCTCTTTGATGGAGTCATGGACCTTGGTGAAATGGCCTCGGAAAGGAGGTAAGCAGAGTTGTTGTTTCACTGGTCATCGCATTCTTCCTATTGGTATTAATGGGCAGAACATCGAAAATTTTAGTCAATTAGTGTATTTAGTAAGGATTATTTCACCGGAAGACAACACCGAACTTGATGTCGCCGGACGCATTGACACAAATTTGGAATGCAACTATTTCAACACTAACATCAATTTGAGGCAGATCCACGCGAGTGGTCTCATTGTACTATTATATGCGAGGAGTATATGGAAAGTTACTGGCGAAAGCTCCAATCCAACAGTTCATGTCTACGAAGTGTCAGCAGGATATTCCAGCCTAAAGCAATAAATAACGAAGAGCTTGGTCGGCGAACGGGCTCTCAATCAGAAAACGAGATTTGTATCGACTCGCCAAAAGCCGATACAGATGTGTTAATGATGAAAACGGTTATTTGCTTACCGATCGAAGAGTTAGGAAGGACAGATGCCGGGAACACTTCGAGTAGATTTAAATGGAGGAAATTGCTTATCCACCAATTTCACAAGCATCTGAAGACATTGGCAGCAATTCCACTTGTCGTCGCCACAGAATTGGAGTAGGCAGTCAAACAAATGAAATTGGGGGAAGCAGCAACACCTGAGAACATTACAGCTGAGCTATGGGAAGCGAAATGCTAGGAGCCAACACGTTGGCTCATTGAGATCTTTAATTACTGAAGAGGGTAGAATACCATCTGACTGGCAAAAAAGACCATTCCTATATGGGAAAAGAAAGGAAAAGCCGGGTTTGTTAAGAACTGCGGAACTACTGACGCACGCTGCGTGGTTACTCATGGAGAATTGCCATGTCAAGCATCGCCTCCTCTACATTGCATTATTGAATATAGAGAAGGTGTTTGACCGTGTGCTACACAAACTCATCTGGTATGCTTTGTAGCAACACCAAATGCCAGAGGAACTCATCCGCTGGGCTAAGTTGCTCAACCGCAAGAGTGAGGTTCAAATTATGGCATGTGCTATATATGAATAATATTTGTCTAGTATCTTATAACAAATTTTATCTCGAGCAACTTGTTCGAAGGTGTAATGATTGCCTAATGCAGCATCAAACAAAACGCAATGTTTACCGACCGGCCCTAATGAAACAAGTATTATCACTGTCAGTAATAACGACCTACCAAGAGCTGAGCGAGTTTTGAATCAGTGCTGTCAGCCAAGGATGAATTGTATTTTGAAATTGCTTTAGGAATCAGCGGAACTTGGATGAAGTGGCGTTCCACAATTGGCATTCTTTGTGACCAACGTATCAACTCGAGCCCAACATTTACCACAACGTCATCAACCGTATTACCCTGTATGGCTCTGAGTGCTTACCGACTGTCAAAGAGAACGGCACCTCGCGGTAATGAAGACAAAGATTTTGCGTTGGGTCAATAGCGTAACTCGTCATGATCGGGACATCAAAATGAGGATATCCGCGATTGATATGGGGTTACACCGATCGTGGAAAATTTCGAGAGAGGCATCTCCGATGGTATGGTCGTATAATTTGCGCTATCTTGAACATACTTGCTAATATTGGTGTGTAATCGAAGGGAAACGACCGAGAGGCCGACTAGTGATTTGAAAGCCTCTCGACTTCGCCCAGATTAGATCTATAACCGAGAAATGTGACGCAATCGATCGGGACGAGCCGACCTTCCTATTGAACGAGACAAAGGCTAAACAAGAAGAAGATAGTGCCGTTTTAGGTAGATATTTGGTGCTATTCATGTTCAAATTTTTCATCTGTACTACCCAAGCAGTCCCTGATTTTCTCAGAAAATACTGTGACTATCATATCACTAAGAACTATCACAGAATTAAAGCAATGAGAAACAACCCCTGTGCGCCGAACATCTCTTGCAAAACGGTGCAACAGGATATTATTACAGTACATCCCCATAAAAAAGCTATGGTTTACGTCCAAGTATACAGCGAATGGGATTATGTCTCATCGATACGCCGAAGTGGAGAGTAGTTTGGGTGCAATGGTGACTGTTAATACCAAAAAAAAAAGCAGTTATTATCCCGGAAGCTGTAGTTACGGTACACAATATCAACCAATCCGCTTCGAGCTTTTAAGATCAATCGCCCAAAAAGCTTTCAAAGAGAAAATCAATAAGTGTCTTTCCGTTCCTTTACTTGTCGATGATGCTATCGGTCGCATTGATACTAAACATCAGAATTGATTTTTTTTTTGTTGGAATCGGAGAACAAAATCATAGATGTGGGAAAGATTTTTGTACACAGTGCTCGGAAGATCACTCGTTTCAGTGCACAAATCAATTTTGTGGAAAGTGAAACAATGTGGATATTTATTGGAAAAAAAATTATAGACACTGGTTGGAAACGATGTCAAAGGTACGAACCCAAAAATTTATCTAATCGAAATTTGCGGATCGACTTCCTAGCAAAACTCTATCTGTGATCAGCGTCATTCTATGGATTTTCTTTCAGTCTTCAGTATGATTACATAAAATTAAACAAATGTTTCAAAGCACAGACTCATTCTATTAAACTTGCAAAATTTTTTCGAAGTCCTTTGGTGGGCATCAATGGCATTGGATACTTATATTTGGAAAAAAGGTCCTATCTGGGCGATTTGTTTCCAATATTGATATTTTACACAGAACATATCACATTTATAAGAGAAACCTTTACTTGATGGTTTCCAACTAACAATGACAGAAATAAGGTATTACATAATAGAACGAATAATAATATTTAAATAGCATTGTGTTTTCCTTTTTACCTTCTGGGCGAACAAAGAAAGACGATAAAAGGGAATGTTGATCTATCTTGCACTATCCGACAGAGCGGTTTCAACCAAGGAAAACATATCTTAGTAAAATTAAGTCGTTCACAGAATTCGATTCAGCGGCAAATATTCGGACGGTCGCACCGGTCGCCGCGTTTTCGCTTCGAAAAGATAATCCACAAAAGTGCCACTGATTTGGAAGAAATTGGTTTAATACAAAACGTATCGATTGGAAATGTACTTGAAAATATTTCTAATTCTTAGTATGGGTAAATCCGGGTTCCACCGCTGCAAGCTCCAATTCTTTGAAGAACTAATTTTTGGCAAAATAACTAATTTTTGGCAAAATACCACCAAGATTCTTATTCTTTTATACTAATGATAAGCCAGACGAGCAGAACCACTAAGAGGATCAGTAGGAATTCTAGAAAACTCAGATTCCTGTATATTTGCATTAATAGTCTAGTCAAATAGTTCTGCCACAGGAAAAATTCCATTGGGGGTTCAAAACTTTGAATCCAGAGCATTATGCCGGGGTTCAAAAGAAGCGGGAGGAGGCTTCCAAGTTTTAAACGATCAACGGATTGACTTAGTCAGTTGGTTCTCCGTAAAAAGTTGTACATTCACCGGTGAAAAGATCTTAAGTTGTACTGATAATATCAACAAAATTCCAAACGAAGTGTATCTATTATGTCAACTCTTAAAATTTCAAGAAATTGATTTTATTAATTTCTGAAGAATCTTCTGAAAAGCTACATTTTAAAACGAAGCCAGTGGAATATATAAAAAACGTAACCACTTTTCTTTGAAGTTTAAATATAACGATCAGAATTACTTTATTGTGGATCAAAAAGTATTAACTTATAAAAGCATCTATTTTTGAAAACTGTTATTTTGTTGATGTTGGTACATCGAAGAAAATCAAAATTGTCAGTCATCCTGTCTCCCTTAAATTTACCGACCAGCATTTATGATTCTGTTACTGGCATTTCAATCTTATTACTACCGGCTTTATCGACAAATTTGTCTATTGGATCCAAATCTTCTTTCAATTACCCAGGAAAAGAGAGGTGAGTTAGAAAAGAGTCGCGAATCGAAAAGAATCCTGCATTGTTGTAGAAAAATTTAAATTGTATTTAAATCCTCCCAGTGTTCGATTGAACTAGTGTACTAACAGCTAACAGAATCAAAGCTCGATGCACTCTGTGTGCTAGTAATAAATACGTATATATGGCTAAAAGGTGAAGGGTGATAAGTCTTTCAACTCTTTTATGGTGACGTCACCTGATTTTGAGAGTAACTTTGTTATTACACTTTTATTCCTCTAATCCTATCTTTTATGTCTCTAAGAATTTAGTCTGCTACATGTGACCTCGAAATGCCGAAAACTATTCAAAATAAATTTCCAAACTTACTAGGATGAATCTCGTGACCATGACAATCCACGTCCAGGTGATGGTTCATAACCAACGACGGTTGCACTAATCCACTCTGATGTTGATTGTGATTGTGTAGGGGTAATTGGTGTGCCAAATGGCCACCGATCTCTGCCATTACCATATATGCCAGAGGCCAGACAGGGGTAGGGTAAAACTGGGGTAGTGAACACCGGCCGACGGGTCTGTGGTCCACCAAAATCACTACCGCACAAGCAACGAGCGAACAAGCTCCACAGCCACTACCACCACCACTATTGTAATTAACCGGGTCAATTCAATTCAATTAGGGACACAAAAGGTGAGTTTAAAGCGTCACCTGACACGCACGAAAGTTTTGCAACCACTGTTGGCCCAGTATTCATCGGGAAGCTTCTGTTTTTTGCTTAATGGTATTTTGGTCACAATTATTGCACGAAATATTCATAGCTCCGGTTAAAGGCACGTTCTGGTGAAAAACCCTTTGACCGGAAGATTAACAGAAATATTCCGGTGCACGCAAAATCACAGAAGTAAGGTTTTACAGTCTGCGTTGAGGATGGTAAATATCATTTTCAGGTGAAAATTGCACAATCCGAACCAGCAAGCTCTATTCAAACAGTGCAGCGCACCTGAATTTGCTTATCGATTTCTGGATGAATCTAAGAACACTATGACGTCGATACATCGAAAACACGTGACAACAACAACGTTCAATGGAAACACGCCAACGTCCGCCGATCGACTAACGACTGCCGTCCGCGTCAGTCACGTCAACGCGCTCATTCGACGCTGGTCCGTGCGCGCCCCTTTGTTCGCCTTCGCTTTTCCGATTCAATTCGGTCGATGCGAACCACCCACCCATCGGCCCAGCATCCGGTCGAACCAGTTCGTCCCACCGACCAACACACAATTCAACGTACGCGTGCACGCGCGGAAGCGAGATCACCATACTTTTAAAATGTGCTACTCGCACAACACCACCCGCTGGGGTGAAGAAGATGCCCCCTCCCATTACGTCGACAGCATGGCGTATGCACGGGCCAATGAATGTAGAGAGCACGCATGCGTCGCCCTAATCATCCTGGAATGCCTTTTTGATTGGTCCAGGGTGAGCAGCCGACATGTCGGTTCAATGGGGATTTATGAGACCGCTTAGAGCTGGATGGGATGGGTCGATATGGGTTGCAGTCTGAAGGGGGGAGCATGGGACGGTGTTTCTACCATCCCCGGCGAACAACCTGGACGCGTGGTTTGCATGCAAACAGGACCTTGGGGAGAAGGTGTCCTGCACCTTCTGGAGTGCAGTTTTTGCTGCAGTTCCAGTTGTAGCTAAAACAGGATCAGTGGAAGGAAAATGGTTGCAATAATTTTCAGCTTGTGGACAAAGACTTTTGACCGAGAAGTTGTTTTTCTGTGGAATTGCATGCGCAAAGACCAGGCGCGATTTAGTCGAATAAGCTCACTGGAATATTTCGCGGACAGTGTTACCTGATTTACATATAATTGATCACGAAATGGTAAGCAGTTAAAGAGGAAGATGGCGAGGAATGTCGTTCTCTTGGGAATTTTGTATATTTTGGAAATGGTTTATTCAAGGGAAGTTTTTACAATACGATTACGATGTAAACGCTGTTTGGGTCCTGAAATGAAGGCTATCAATCAGCACGTTTAAAAATCACGTTTTCGCTATATGGGCGCGTTCTGATTTTTTAGGTCATCTACTTCAAAGTTCTTGTGGAGACAGAAGGGTTATTTCGTAGCATTAGATGTCGATTGAATTTATTTGTCAAGGAAAGTTCTAACCTCTAGATAGTAGAATAACAACAACGTACATAATCTAATTTTGTTACCAAAGTTAAGACATTTGGTGTGGATAAAATTGCCTTTATAAAACATTTGCTTGTTTTGCGGAAAAGGGGGTGTGGTGTTGACTAAATTGATATCGTAGTCTGGTACACTGGGGGTAGGCTGGTAGGCTTACTCTTCCTTATCATATGAAGACATTGGGAATGCATTTACAACAACTTCCTTTATTATTGCATCTTCGGCTTTCAAAGCTCAAACCGTATTGGGTAAAAAGATATAAATTCTTCCTTGTGCTCAGAATTTTCAACGCCTTGAGCGGTATTCTACTTTAATATTATAATGTCAATGATGGTTATATAACAAATTCCTGTAAAGAATATTTTATTGATTTTTAAATATTTGTTGACATTTTTCAATTTGTTTAGATATTCCGTATTGTCGGATTGCGGATGTCTAGAGTAATTCGATATTAGAAATTTTGATTGCCTTCCGCAAATGAATTTCGCAGGTTCAGGTTGGTTCAATTTGTAGTGTCTGGTTAGGGGTTAGCTAGAATTTCAAGTGCATAGTTGGGGGACACGCTTTGTTTTAGCTTCGATGAGTCTCTCCCAAGCAAAACGTTGATCGCAGTGGAGGCTGAGAGACCGCCCATTTTTCGATTCAGCTTTTGATTCTATTAGTACATATTCTCCATTGCTCTAGTTTTTTTAAGATAAAGTTTCAAAGATGTGGTGACTTTCTCTAGACTGCTGAGTTAAGGATGGCTGTGTTGTCCCCGAGCGAATCGAAAACGAATATCAGATACAAAACTGGATACAAAACGCTTTCTTGGAACCACAAGCTTTGATAAGATGATCTTTTGATAAAAAGTTTTTGTGTTTCAGTCAAACCAACCACTTTTCTCTATAAGACTTCAAGACTATACAAGTTTCCTAGTAGAAGTTTTGTAACTTTGTACAATAACCTCTTTTGGTTTATGCCATTAAAAGTTTGAGCAATGTCGAGGGAGATAGACGTGCAATATTTGCATTAGTTAAAAGTTTGATCTGGTTTGTCATGCTTTTCTCGGAAGCCAAATTGGTGCATTATTTTGTTTTTGGTTAGGGACAAACGAAACTAGACTCATCGAACTGTACAATGATATCTGCGTTGGATCTCAGTAATTATTACGGTTTTGCAATGATAATAATTATTGAAATTCGACACATTCGGAAAGAAACCAATACCCATAATCGCGTTAAAAACTTTCGTTAGATTTTTAATGGCATGGGAAGGGAACCGACGACACTATTTGTAATTGCATTTTAAGATAATTGATAATTCGAGCAGTTACTCATTTTTGCAAATAAAGGTAAATCTGCAGAATTTGTGCTTTGTTTTTATTGGATTAGGTGTGAAAATATTTTCAAATGGGTCGCGAGTGAAATATCCCTTTTCAACGAATGTTGATTTGCTATTTTTGGATTCCTACAAGTTTCCCACCTCTGAGATAACTCTGCTTGATTCGCTAGATTTCCTTATTCATACTTTTTAGAGGCTTCTTGATGTCGTGATTAATTGATCTTTAACCCTAATGGAACAATTTATTTACCATGCAGGTACCAGGTTTCTTTCGCTTTTTGCTTATATTCCTAGATGATGAGGACTTGTAATAGCCGTTAACCGGTTAATTTGGTTTTCTAGACAATGGTGTCAAATAAAGGGTATTGTTGAAATTTTAGATGGCTAAGTCAGTGTCACGCTTTGACCAGCGTTCCAGCAAAGAATCGGGTTCGTTTCCCAAAGAGCGCTGATTAAAAAGAAGTGTGAGAATAATCTGAGGAGAGCTGGTAACATGGTCCAGTTGAAATCGTCTGTCGGCGAATCGTCATCATCAACAGCGCAACAACCGGTATCCGGTCTAGGCCTGCCTTAATAAGGAACTCCAGACATCCCGGTTTTGCGCCGAGGTCCACCAATTCGATATCCCTAAAAGCTGTCTGGCGTCCTGGCCTACGCCATCGCTCCATCTTAGGCAGGTTCTGCCTCGTCTTCTTTTTCTACCATAGATATTGCCCTTATAGACTTTCCGGGCTAGATCGTCCTCATCCATACGGATTAAGTGACCCGCCCACCGTAACCTATTGAGCCGGATTTTATCCACAACCGGACGGTCATGGTATCGCTCATAGATTTCGTCATTGTGTAGTCTACGGAATCGTCCATCCTCATGTAGGGGGCCAACAATTCTTCGGAGGATTCTTCTCTCGAACGCGGCCAAGAGTTCGCAATTTTTCTTGCTAAGAAACCAAGTTTCCGAGGAATACATGAGGACTGGCAAGATCATAGTCTTGTACAGTAAGAGCTTTGAGACGTTTTTGTAAGCTGAAATAGGCTCTGTTGGCTGACAACAACCGTGCGCGGATTTCATCATCGTAGCTGTTATTGGTTGTGATTTTCGACCCTAGATAGGAGAAATTCTCAACGGTCTCAAAGTTGTATTCTCCTATCCTTATTCTTCCCGTTTGACCAGTGCGGTTTGATGTTGTTGGTTGGTTCGTCTTCGGTGCTGACGTTGCCACCATATATTTTGTCTTGCCTTTATTGCTGTGCAGCCCAAGATCTCGCGCCGCCTGCTCGATCTGGATGAAAGCCGTTTGTACGTCTCGGGTCCTTCTTCCCATGATGTCGATATCTTTAGCATAGGCCAGTAGTTGGGTGGACTTGAAGAGGATCGTACCTCTTGCATTTACCTCAGCATCACGGATCACTTTCTTGAGGGCCAGGTTAAAGAGGACGCATAATAGGGCATCCCCTTGTCGTAGACCGTTGTTGATGTTGAATGGTCTTGAGAGTGATCCTGTTGCTTTTATCTGGCCTCGCACAATGGTCAGTCTCAGCCGAGTCAGCCTTATTAATTTCGTCAGGATACCGAATTCTCTCATGGCCGTGTACAGTTTTACCCTGGCTATGCTATCATAGGCGGCTTTAAAGTCGATGAACAGATGGTGCAACTTGGGAATTTGAGAAGTGTAAATCACAAACTAAGAAATAAAAATCTCGTATGTGTTAACAAAACTTGTAAAATAAGTAATTTCCTTTGTCATCATCATCGGCGTATCTAGCTACCCTAGTATAGACGCCTGCTGACTGTCAAAGATGCTGCATTCATTTCTTTTTAGATCCTTGTTGTTTTTCGACAATTTTCTTCGTAAACAAGGCTTAAATTTCTTCCTATACATGGTGAATGTTTCATGTGGCGATTGTTTCCATTTAACCCAAAACGCAGTTGAATAGCTTTGTTATTGCTGTCATCATTATTGTTCTGAACTACGCGGAAAGGTTGATCGTCGTTATCGCTCCAATTGTCGTCGGTTAATTTTACAACCGTCTTTTAACTTCTTGGACAAATATCTTGCTTTGTTTTATTCTTTCCGACCTCGTAAATAGAGTTCAAAACACCAGCACCGGAAAAAGGAAGTACTCCCGTAAAAGTGCTGGTGTAATGAAAATCGGTGATATTTCACCGATGTACTGTTGAAGCTGCTGACGTTGTGTATTCTTTGAATTTTTATTATTACGTATGGGCTTCAAAAATATTTGGCATAGGAGTTGTCAAGTGCTGAGAACCCCAGAATTGTTGGAAGAACAGTTTTTTGCTGAAATAACTCTTCTAAGCTACCAACGTTGTTCTTTCAAAAGTTCCCGTTTCCAAAGTGGTGAAACGTATCCTGGTTTCGTTTTCCAGTCAAATCGAATAATTCTGGTAACTCTGTCTGAAGCTACTGACAGTAGTTCCAACATACGTAGCTTTGAGCCATGCCTTGGCAATCACTTCACTAAGTTAATGTGATTCCATATGTACGTTTGTGTTTCCTCATTAAATTACACTCTACTATCTAATGACTCTCCGGTTTATGCGCTGTGAAATGTTCTTTGAGTCAGCGTAGAAAAAGGTTCCGTATCTATACAGGATTATTCTCCAAATGATGGTTTTAGGTGGTACGCCGCTAGAAACTTGCAGAGGCTCGCGCCCAGTGAGTCTGCTCTTCATTCCTTGCTTCCGAAGGTAGAAACTGCAACTTTGAAAGGGGATAACGCGATGGTCACTGTGCAGTGTAGGGAAATGAAATCTATGACAAGGGCAGCTGTCAGAGACTTAGTGTTGCTAGACACATCAACAGGCAACAAACCTGAAGACTTGCAAAATTGTGGACATTCTAAATAGCCGTAATTTACTAGCTGAGAATTAGATCAGAATACGAATCCCTCAAGATGATACCTGTCCATCCTGTAATGAGGAAGCGGGATCCATAGAATCAAACTTTTGGTGTTAATATGCGCCAGCTGCAGCAGGTACCAAAACAAGGAATCTATGTTGTGGAATGAACCATGTGTCTGAACTTCTGGAATTTTCGACACTGAAATTTGCTCATTTATTTCCTCCAAGTTTTTTTTTCTGGATCAGATAATAGAGAGAGATAATCGGAGTCCTTATATATGCAAGGGAGGGGAGGTGTAAAATATTTTTTACCAAATCTGATTGTTGCCTCTGTATGATATCTAGACCTCAAAATATCCTCCATTGGGATATATGCTCAAATAAAGTTAATAATAGTGTATTATATATAAGGGGTCTGTTCGAAAGGTATCGGACAAAGTCTCATATCTCCATACTAGCGTTATTTTGCGAGACCGTAGTCCCCATTTGATTGGATGACATATTCCCTACAGTAAAGCAGTCTTGAAATTTAGTTCTTGTTGTAGTTGTGACCTTCAGTCGCATTAGCGTCAATCGTCTTTTTGTCATTAAATTGATGTCCTTTGAAATTTGGAAACAACTAAAAGACACAGAGGGCTACGTCGGGACTGTACGGTGCCGAAGCAGTACGACATTTTTTTTTGTTAAAAACATAATTCAAAGAGTGTACTGGGGCGTTATCATAATGGAGAATCCAGTCGCCACTAACAAAAATGCGGTCGTTTCCTTCTTACCGTTATGTCAAAAATATGCCAAATTGCCAAGTGGTAGTAAACGGTCTCGAGGCTTTCCTACCTGTTTATATCGTTGTAATTGATGAAAACTATTTACCGTCAAGCAAAAAAATGTAACGTAAGTGGATTGCGAGCAGAAAGTAAATCGTGCCAATAACATTTAGAACCGTCCGGTCCATCAAAATTGAACTTCTTTTCACCTGAAAAGACTATAGATTTTCACTCCATAGGTCGAAATTTTGGAACAGTGATGACGTGGGCCACCATTGGATTTAGTGGCAAGAGGTCAATATGCAAAATCAATGGTCGGGTGAATTCCCAAAAGTACATTAAACTTTTAGATTCAGCTCTAATCGATTTTTTTGGAAGAAATTTATGGGGATAGCTGCATATTTGAACAAGATGGCGCTGCTGCTCATATCTCCGGAACAATGAAACAATAGCTTCCTAGAAAAGCTGTGCCCTTTTAGACTGGCCAGAACTTTTTTCTGACGTTAACCCCATGGAAAATCTTTGGGGTATCCTAGCACGAAAACTTTACTGGAATATAAAGCAGTGTACAAACATAACGTAGCTGACAGAAGCCATCCGTGGCGCCTGAAACAATATTCCCAAAATTATTCTCGAAAAATTTATTTTTACAATAGAAGATTTTCCAAGCATTTAGCATTTTCCAAAATTTTTCAAAAATCTTACTGGCGGTTTCGTCTAAGGCAGCGGCAACTTATCAGGCGCTGTCTCACCTCTAGCTTAGGAAAAGCGTGCCTGAAAGTGGCGACAGGTGGTAATCGCTCCATTTATGTATAATTGCAAACACGGCATGAGTGCGAATTATGTTGAAGTAAAATCCGTCCTAAGTTCAAACCTAGACCAGGCCGAAGTGAGTTTTTTTTTGAGGATGCCTCAGTCCGCATCCACTTGATGACGCACCTGACTACCTGGGAACTTACTTCCTCCAAAGGCGAGGCAGCATCTGATGAGTTGCCTCTGCCCTTTATGAAACCGTCAGTCAAGAAACTCAGGTGTTTAACCCAAAAAGAAGAATCCGTGGACCACACGAGAAGAGGCAAGTTGCTTCACAAATGGTCCGGCCCGTCATCAATTGGATGCGGACGCAGGACTCCAAGCAGCGGGTTTAAGAGGAGAGATTCCCCCCGGGCTCGAAGTTTGTTAAGGGCTCAGAATAGAAATTTAAGTGAAAAAAGGGAAATAGGGTGCCTATAATTTTCACTCCATATCCGTATAATTTTCATTCCAGTCCCTCTTTCCGCATAATTTTCACCCCGGGCCCGGATTTTCTTTCTGCGGCCTTGTAAAAAAGTGTTATGTTCCACAAAGCTGTCTTGACAACAGTTTACTTTTACACACAGAAGTTAAATTTTGCCGCTATTGAAGAAATTAAGAAGTCGTTTTTGAAAAATTATCCAATTACCTGGGGAAATTTACAAGTATGGAAAACAGCTCAATGAGGAAGAAAAAATTCCAGCTAGACCTGTGCTGGTTCGCTATCTACCTAAAACCAGAGACGCGGGGGGGGGGGGGGGGTCAGATACCTTCTTTCAAGCAGGCAGTAAATACTTGTGCCAAAGTCAATCCCTACTAGGAATTTCACAGCTATGCTCAGCACGCCATCTAAATTGGGACCCTTTTTGCTTTTGATGTCCTTTTCTGTTTTCAATACCTATTCGTCGCTTATCTCTGACGTCGCTTTACTCCGCCACCCCAGACATCACAGTCGACTTCCCTGCAGAGCTGCCTAAAGTGCATAGGATTACTCTTAGCTATAGCGGTTTAGAGTTTTTTCTTGGAAACCTTGTATAGTTGTGTAGCTCCTCATATTGCGGCGTTGATATCGCCTTCTCGCATTTCAGCAAACTTTACGATATTCATTGATTTCAGTATTCAACCAGAAACCATAAAAACGTCACAAGCTATCGGCCTCCGTTCCAAAATCTGCGTAGCCATATCCATTGCATTTTCTGACAAATTTATAGCTTGTAGCAGCTTTTTGGACGTCCATGTCTGGAGTTTTACGCTGCTTTGATCTAATGGTGGTCCTCATTTAAAAGATAATCACTTGATGATTCCTATGCATGTAATTCTCGCTAACATAACCTTGAATAGTTAAGGTATCACTGATGAACATTATATCTATAATAGTACCCATTTCTTCTCTTCGAAATGTGTTTGGATGTCCGGTGTTTGCTAAAACGACTTTCAGGCGCGAGAGAGCTCTCTTGTGTTTGTTTCCCGACTGCCTCATTCTTCAACCCGGGCATTGAATGCGAGTCTGCATCTCGGGCCTGGTTAAGTTATGTGAACTTCGTTTGCACATTCCATTCTTGTGATATGAACACAGTCATTATTATTCGAGCTTCTACAGAGCAGACAGTTGAGCTTCGCAATCTTTGGCAAAATGATCTACCCCTCCGCACTTTCGAAGCATTTTCTTAGTGATATTTGCTCGCGAAGTCAACACATAACCATCCGTCACATACCTATTGAGAAAAAAATTTCGGTGAAAAAGTCAGAACTGTGAACCAACACCTATGCAGTGAATTATATTGCTGCACGTTGAACTTAAGGGGGGCTCTTATACGTAAAAGAGGGCTGCAACATTTTTTTCACCGAATGTAGCCATACGGTCCATCAAATAAATAAGGTCTTGGGGAGCATTTCCTAAGCAAGTATCAGTTTTGACATTGGTTGCAAAGAGGAGTAGTGCGGCGGTCCGATTGGAGTCAATTACTTCAAAGACCCATACTTAGAAACTAACCAATCAAATTATGGTGGTCCATGCACATGGTATCTAGATTTCAAAGCACTCTCCGTTACGACATCGGCTCAAATAAAAGTAATGATAATACAATAGTAATATAATATATATTATATTTTAGAAGCATACTGCTCCCCTTTAATTCATCCTAGGTCCGTACAATATATATATGTGGTAATATGAATTTTAATATCAAGCAGCGTTCTGGAAAATTTGGTGGAAATCATACAATTATTGATAAAGGTCAATGTTAAAATTGCTTCTTTCGCTTCACATTACTATTTCCTAACCGATAAAATTTCAGTGCCACATCGAATTGGGTATCGGGTATCTTCAACGTATAAGCATTACGAGTTATGGATAAATGCAACCTTTGTGTTCTCAAATATTCTTACATAAAAATCAACAAAACCGGCTTGTTATATATGAGATACGTCTTTCGTCTTCTGGTGAGGGGAGCGGAAAATTATAAGATGTTGTAATGAGGTCACCAATAAATCATCCAAAGTTGATTTCGTCAACCATGAGCGCAAAGCTACACTCCAAATAGGAAAGCGCCCAAAAGGATCTGCAGGTTCTCATTCAATTAATAAGAGCTCGTCGACACGTGTTTTCGTACCATTTTGCTATTTAATTTGGCAAAGCACACTACTGCCCCTTTGCATCAGTTTTACAAAAGTTTACGGGTTTTTAAGCATTTCACCATGGAGTTGTGCGTTAACTCCCGAAATTGCCGATAACAAACATAACCTCAGGAAAGCAGACAACACATTCGAAACCGTGGGAAAACTGACGATAAAACTTTTGCATGATTCACCCTCAGATAAAGGTAATATATGCGCTAATTTGGGCGAGATAAGTCGTCCGGTCAGTTGAATTTCCATATATGTACTTATTTCGTTGCCGGAACTACGAATAAAGAATTGGGTTACGGTATTGAAGCGTCTTAGAGTACTTCATTCAAAACCGCCACGGTACACTGTAGGTCAGCATTGCACTCGCCCGTGACTATTACCGCGATTTGATTTACAGCTGATACGACTATCCACGATACAGATTCCTCTATCACCAGTGAAATTTGAACCGCGACCTTCTACTACGAGCACCTAACGCTCACTGAAATATAAAATCAATTATTCGGGGTTATATAGCTTACTCCTGACCAAAGCTGGCAGAAACCAGTTTCCAGCTCACAAGAGCACATCATACGGCATTATGAGCATCAGTTCAGCTACCGGGTTGCCGTTTACTATTGCTGAACGATGGAGAGGGGTGGCCTCTAGAGTCCCATCACGACACTTCATTTAGGTCCAGAAAGTCAACCCGATATCGTCTTAATTCTCGCTCAAGTTAGAGGAAGCGATCCTTCTTCGAGAAAGTAGTTGTTCGTGTCCGATAGACAAAGTTCACAGCCGTAACGTCCTTTCCTGTCCGAGGCATGATCAACGTTTCGAAAGCGAAGTAGCTTCGAACTTTTCAGGTCGTTGGCTCTTCTTTCTATCCTTTTCAGTCGCTTTTTAAGATAAGTATATTCGACTCGATTCGACAGGAGAAATCACTAAGAAATCAGGAACGCCGTCTAAAATTTGTTGGTGTGCTTACATTGTAAGTCATGGACACCTGGGCCTTTTGAGCCATTACTGCCAAGGTGGTGAAATGATTTTCAAGATGATGGTTGGGCCTACACCAAGCGTTTCGATTAGAACCCCTAAGTTACTCTAACTCTTTTAAAGTTTATTTAATATTTTTCAAAAATTAAGCGTTAGTTTTGTAAGTTCGCCAGATAATAATTTGAGAGAAAAGTTCTAATTTAAAAGAAAAATATATTTCAAGTTTGACAATATGGTAAACTCCGATAAGTTCCGGATTCCATTAGATTACTAAACATTTTTATGGTTTAGATTGATATCACCATCAAATTGAAAAAGTATTTGTTTATTATGGTTAATCTTGATGAGGCTCCCATAGCTTACATTGGGATACCAATGATAACGGATTGCGCATTATCCAGTTAGCAGTATCACACGAAATGGTTGTTGGAAGTACCTGGTTTGCGCGGAAAGCGGTTCACAAACATATGTGGGCCTCATACGCTCAGAACATCATTAGCCCATACCAAAGAGGCTTCACTCCAGGCAAATCAGTAACAGATCAGATTTTCTCTCTGCGGCAAGCGATGGAAAAACTGTTGGAATATGGACAACAGTTGTACCATCTATTCATCGACTTTAAAGCCGCCTATGATAACATAGCCAGGGTAAAACTGTACACATTCCGACGAAATTGATAAAACTGACTAGGCTGACCCTGACCAATGTGCGAGGCCAGATAAAAGCAGCAGGATCACTCTCAAGACCATTCAACATCAACAACGGTCTACGGAAAGGGGATGCCCTATCATGCGTCCTCTTCAACCTGGCCCTGGAGAAAGTGATTCACGTTGCCGGTGGCAATACAAGAGGTACGATCCTCTTTAAGTACACCCAACTGTTGGCCCATGCTGACGATATCAACATCATGGGAAGAAGGACCCGAGACGTACAAACTGCCTTCATCCAGGATGCCAGCCAGCTTTTAGGGATATCGAATTGGTGGACCTTGGCGCAAAACCTGGATGTCTGGAGTTCCTTATTAAAGCAGGCCTAGACCGGATACCGCTTGTTGCGGCGTTGATGATAATGATGAATCTTGATTTTAGATGACTTCCTTTAAAGAGCAAATTGCCACACTCTACTTCTTAACTTGTAATGACTCAATAATAAAATATAATGACAGGGGATGCCGTACCTGGTACAGTAGGAATCTACATTTGCCACCTCAGCTTTCCTTAGCCACCTTGTTGTTGCAAAGTTTTCTGCTATTCATGTATCGATTTCCATTATAGGTAATCTTCATTTAATAGGCAAAACAAATTAACCCGGGTCCTAAAGCCCTACACATATTCCTAACTAATAGCTACATAGTAAACATGTACGCTTCTAAAGAAAATACCGAAAAACATAGCCTAAATAAATACACAGAGAGATCGCCATGCTTTTCGCTTTCACCCTACTCCGCCTAATGGATTTTTTCTATTTTCTCTGAAAAAAATGGATACTTTACCCGAAATGCTCACACCTAAATTGAGGAACATTATGCATCAGAAATTATTCGGTGAAGCTGTTGCGACATGCATTTCCAGCATATGTGTATGTATGGTTTATGTGCTAGACGTATTCTATTACGAACGCGCACCATGGATCGGCCTTTGTCGCGACCCCCCGGAAAAACGTCCTTGTGTCGACCCAACTCCCCAGTCAGTATCATCGGGACTGGAAAAAAGAAACGTGATTCCGATGATGATGGCAAACCCAAACACGTGTCCCCAATGAGTTGAAAAGGGACCGAACGAAAGCTGCCACAGTTTAATTTTCCTAATGGATATCGATCCCAAGCGCACAACAACTAGCGGAGAAGGGACGTTGCGTCGTTGTTGGGTTATGTGCCATCTACTTCCCTTTACTACAAAAGCGCTACCCTTTCACCTGAACGTGAACGATGGAGGTGGATATTTTGAAGCGCTGCTGTCCTTGTAGGACAGGATGAAAATGTTTGTTGCACAGTAACTTTTATAGGTAACTTCCCGAATGCCTCTAGGTGGATACCTCTCCTTTCGTTCTTCGTTGCTTCACTACCATTTATTTTCCTTCGATTTGTATTTAACCCTTCCTTGTTTTGCTTGTTGTGCTGAATGTTATCCATTTGCCTAGTCCCGTGCGCGGCTCAACGGCGGTTTGGTTTTTGCCGCGGGTGGAGAAAATTAGGGACAAACGTAAAACACGCAAACGAAAATGAAAGCTTTCATACTTTTTTTGGGATTTCCTTTTGAAGATAGAACTTAAAGGAAAATAGGACTTGGTCCCGACTGTGATTATATTTCGATACTGATAATTATCTTAATGATGATGATAACATGAATGATTCCATTTGTCATTGTACTTGCCCCAAATATGAAGGGTATTCATATTTAATGATTCTTAGAAAGATGAATATTTATTACCATTACATCAATGCAGAAACCAGTAGAACGATTTCCAGATATAGAAATTATAGCCGTAGTCAGTTCAAAGTTATTTGTCGCTTAATGCGGTGTGATTTAATATTTGGGGTGAGCACGATTTCTATGACAATGGTCAAATCCACCGTTTGAGTTTTTCATTTGCTGTTTTTCAAGATGACAAGTTACCGTACAAGCAAAAGGCGAATAACAAATCCACCCCATCATCTCTAGAAAATACACCTTTTGCTTATTCATATTTCATAGATGATCGACGCTAACTCGGATCGAGAAAATGGAGAATGACACTGGTCAGACTTAGAACTAAACAGAAGATCACATATACGGCTATTGCAGATCCCTATCCGAGATATAGCCAGGATCCATGAGTTGAAGTGTGTAACGAATAAATTTATAGTTTATTCTATTCTTCCGTGTCTTCTAGACATGCAGCAGGCCTGACCGGTGTAGCATACATAAAGCAACCAAATCTGAAAGGACATTAGATGGATGGATGATAAAAAAACATTTTGTAATTTAATTGAATTTAAAGTAAATTTCTCGTGAAAATTTTGCTAGCAAAATCTTAAGAACACACTCATGGTATTAAATGCATATGCGCTAATAACCTGCAAATCTGGAAGCTTTATTATCGCTGAAATGTCAGCAGCGCCTCGAATGAGGATTGATCTCACGTCTGCAGGCTTTGGCGGTTTATGACTGGTTTTAGGAATATGCAACAACAACGGTATAAGATTCTGTTGAAGTGAGATGGTGGGGCTGTTTTTGGGGCTGGTGATAGGAGACGCGAATCCGGTGTCGGATTGTTTCTGACAACTATGGCAAGACGCGTTCTCATGCCTTGGGGTGGGAGAACTGAATTTTGTTTGCAAGTTTCCGATTCAATTCTGATATAGATAAGAAGATGTTTATTATGAGGAACTAGATTAAAGGTGGCATTGTGATCATTAAGGGTGATTTGAATTGCAAGGTGGGCTCGATCAACACATTTGTAATAAAAAGGGTGTTGAAGTCGGCCCCGAATGGGACTATCATCTGATGCTCGCTTATCCTCGTCTTCGTGTTGGTACTGTGTCTGCTGGCAGAGGAGCAGACCTGTCAACTTTCACATACAATACGACCTTCTTCATATCTCCTGGATCCGGCAGTGCCCATCTTCCCATCTATATAGTTGGGCTGATTTTATTATTCAATATAGTTGCCTTCAAGGGTAGTTCAGCGGTTATAGAGGTTATTCAATTTTTCGGTACCATTCTTATAGTGCAATTTGTCGCAGGGAAACATTCCGTTTCAGTTTTTTTATTTATATATCAATCTTAATTACTCGAGACAGACATATATGTATTTATATGTATACGCTAATGAAGCTTTGGTAATGCCTGATTCAGATAGATGCATTTGTATATTAAACCAGCGGTATTCAATATACTTACTGTATATGTACATATGTATGCTTTTGTGCACGCAGTAAATCGGAAATATGTGTACGATCAATTTATATACGTGCATATTATTATATCTATGTCTGTATACCTTGTAGTTCGACAAAAATATGAAAATACTTTGGGTTTTTGGTCATATACGAATGTAAGAATGTGCCTAGAAAGTTTCTTACAAAGATGAATACAAAGTGTTTATACTCGAAGCACCAGCTTCTGGTTTTCCGACTTGTTAACATTTTGTGTGAAACAAAACCTTATTAAATTCGTCTGTCCCTCTGCCCGTTTGTCCGTCTGTCTGTATCTGTCACACCCGATTTATTCGGAGACGGCTTAGCCGATTATCATGAAATTTGGCGAGAAGATGTGGTATGTGTGTCAATTTAATGCAGCGAGTGGCGCCATTTTATGTTGAGTTTGAAAGGGGGCTCCCCATACAAGCGAAAGGGGGGTGTACATTTTTTTTATCACCGAATATGGCTTTGTGGGGTAGCAAAGGAAAGGGATCCATTAGCACTTACCCAAACTGACCTCATTTCTGATATTGGGTGAAACATAGGGGAGATAGGACTCAATGTGTGCCCCAAAAAGTGAAACAGGTCTCCTTCTCAGAATCTACCCAAACGAAACATCTGAAAAAAATTACAGTGATGCAACTATATGATATATAGGCCTCAAAATACATCCCATTCCGATAGCTGCACAAATAAAGTTAATAATAGCGTATTGCCATCTTTTTGGAATTTACCGGGAAACCCCCCTTAAGTTCACCCTAGAAGTACGAAATTCGACAACAACATAGGCATAATTCTGAAAAGTTCGAAAGCAATCAGACCATTGTTAACAAAGTTATAGATGGTCAAAGTTTCGCATTTCAGGTCAATCACATAAAGTGAACTTATATGAACAGCAGGGTTCATGCGGACGTTTTAGTTTTCTTTTTTTGCTTTTCTTAGTTATTTGTATATAAGTGTCAATTACTGGAGATAAACATGTGTATGTATATGTACGGGTTAGTAAAGCTTGCGGGTAGTAATCAATAAAATAGACATGTGTGTACCTTGTTACTAGCGGTTTTTAATGTATGTCCATAACATACATATATGCTTTTGTGCACGGAGTAAAGTGGTAATGCGTGAAGATGCGTTAGATCAGTTTAGATATCCATATATATATGTAGGCATCATCATGCGGTAATAGACAATGTTTGTTTATTTAGGATGGGAACAGTATTTATGTCGTTGATATGTAAGTACATATTTTAGAGTTTGGCAAAATATGACGGAATATTTTGTATTCTTAGCTATGTACGAATGGAAAATCGTGCATAAAAAGTTTTTCACATAAGATGAACACTAAACCTTTATACCCGAAGCATCAGCTACAGTTCAAACATAGTGAAGTCGCCAACTTTGTGGCTCTCCCTGCGGAACTTTTTTGTGTAGCCTCTGAGGTTCTGGACAATTGCTACTTCCACACTAAACACCAGTGATGTGAAGATTTTATTAATATTGGTTTATATATATTTCCTGTTCACTTTTTTGTGGAGTATAGAGTATAAAGATTTTTTTGTCGTATTATTATTCTAATTTTAAACTTGCTTTTTAATGCGTCTTTACTTCAATTTAATTATCATTACAAATCTTGCTGCATAGATGATAGGTCTAAGCACAAAGAGAAACAGAAAGATTCATGAAGAATCGAGATTTCAACGAATGTAAAAAGATCAAGAGGCGAGCGGCCAACCAAGTCGACTATTGTCGCTCGTATTGTTTTGATTTTTTTGTGGGTTATTCTTGCGAACATTTTCACATAGTTCAAATCATCTTAGCGGATTGTGGGCATCACTTTTTCGGATTTCTCAATGTAGGTAATCTACAAGATTTCAGCACTACTGATAGACAAAGTCCTTGTTAGAACAATCAATATAAAGATTATATGTTAAAGAATTTCGCTTAGCAGTGCGTACATATGCCTACTATCTAATTTATACTGTCATGGATCATCTGACATTCATTAGGCCAACTACATTATCGACTTCAATTTACAAATAAAATAAAGAAATTTCTAGTTCGATCTATCGGTCTATTATTATTATTCTGTTAAGGGAAAGTCGCACCGCGTCCTTGAAGAACTATTGTGCCCCTTTTACTGGTTATAGTGTACCTGTTGATCATAGTATCTCAAGCAGGCCTGTAACCGTTAGGAACTTTAGTATGTTCCCCACTTCCAGATGTTTCAGCTTTGCATCTGGTATTAAGTGTTCTCCCAGATGTATCGACCTACTTTGCAGAAGTGCCGGACACTGTCCCAGGACGTGTATAGAGGTTTTGTCCTCCTCCTCACAGAACCTGTAGGCAGTGTCCGTAGATATCCCTAGCTTCCTATGTGATAGTTCAGCCGACAATGACCAGTGAGAATTCCCACTATGATTCGGAGGTTCTTTTTGGTGAGGTTTAAGCAATCCTTTGCGCGCATGGGTTCGTATCCCCCAATAAGCACCCTGGACTGCTCCATCCCTGGTAGGCCCGCCCAATATAGTTCCCTCAACCGTTTCTCTTCGTTTCTTAGATTCATAGCCAAGAAACCGTTTCCGATTCCACAGAAGAGTTCTGGCCCGTGTAAAGGCATCCCTGCTCCCTTCTTAACTACTTCATCCGCTGCCTCATTGCCTTCCAACCCAGCATGGCATGGAACCCAAAATATCCAGACCTTGTTGGATGAGCCGAGTGTATTCAGTCTCTCAAGGCATTCCCATACCAGTTTAGAGTTTACCTGGTTGGACCTAAGTGCCTTGATCGCTGCTTGGCTATCGGTGAGAATAGCTATGTTCTGCCCCCTGTAGTTCCTTTGCAGATTAAAGGAAGCACATTTGTCTATGGCGTAAATTTCCGCCTGGAATATGCTAGTGTACCCATTGGCTCAAAGTACATTTTCCTTGGACCAATGACACCGGCACCCGCTCCCTCTGCTGTGAGGGATCCGTCAGTGTACCAAGTAATCAGTTGCTGGTTTAAGCCGTATGTCGCAGCCACGCTCTCCTAGTTTGCCTTGTTACTCCAACGTGTTTCAAACTTCTTATCGAAGTGAAACCTCGTTGTCATGTTGTCCCTCGGTATCAGTAATTCGGGATACCGCCTAGAAAGGATATCAATCTTCCTTCGATTCAGGCAGCTCCCCGCCTCACTCATACTACCGGCCATCCTGAATATTGATCTCCTTGCCTGCATCTGTATGTGCAGATGGAGAGGGGTTAATCCCAGAAGGACCTCCAGGGATGCCGTTGGGCATGTCCTCATTGCCCCACTGATACACACGCAAGCCAGCCTTTGGAGCTTATGTAATTCCCTGGCTTGTGTGCTGAGTTGGGTTTTTTCTGCCCAGATTACCGCTCCATAGGTAATCATTGGCCTTACTATTGCAGTATATATCCAAAGTAGTATCTTCGGGTTGCAACCCCATTTTTTTCCTGCTATGGATCTGCAAGTCATCGGAGCCCTCGTGGCTTTCCGACAAGTGTTTCCGACATGTGTCTTCCAGAGTAATTTTTGGTCTAGCGTGATTCCCAAATATTTGACCTCTGTTTCTCGTTTCACCTCCATATGATCTATCGGTCTAACTAGACATAGTAGCGTATGACCACGAGCCGACCAATTCTGCCGATTGCAAGAAACGCCAGTGGTGGAATATTAGTCCATTCTACTGATACACAAAGCAATTTGATGGTACAGTTCACGATTGGTTGAGGACACCGCTCCGAGGTAATTAAACCATCTAGTTATGGGCAGGTTAGGCAAGA
The DNA here is from genome assembly GCF_905115235.1 of Hermetia illucens. Taxonomy (NCBI): domain Eukaryota; kingdom Metazoa; phylum Arthropoda; class Insecta; order Diptera; family Stratiomyidae; genus Hermetia; species Hermetia illucens. The sequence goes on along the minus strand of NC_051852.1, from coordinate 84,879,036 downwards.
TATATCGGGCTATATGAGACAAACTCTCTTGTGGAAGAATATATGCTCGTGAAAGGTCACCTGCGTTTCTAGGGCGGTGGGAATTAGATGTCCCTGCGTGTCCATGACAAGGGGACCCTTCCGTGGTCAATACCGGCTGAGATGTGAAGCAGTTTTAATATACCCACCATACTTTGAATTATTGCCTGTGGTTAGGAGTAGAGCTGTCAAAGGCACGCGCTCTTCAACCACTAGAAGTTTCGCAGTGCATACAAGACGAGTTTAAATGCCGCATATGCTTTTCAATGATCATACAATTCCATTGACCTCTAAATGAAGCATAGCGCGTCAACCAAACCAACGGTTCGCCGGATAAGTGAAAGTAAGAATTATATCGAAACCACGGCTCCACGGGGAGGACAAGACCGCCGTTTTGCTTCCGCGTACTGGTACCAAAGGCGATTTCGCTTCAGGAGCAGGTGATATCCACTTGTTTGTTGTATCATCCATAAGGGGTGGAACTTCACGGGTCATTGGTCAATTGATAATCGTGTTGAAATGCGTTTCATCTTTCATGAGAAGCCTACCCTTAAAGTCCCTTACAGTAGCATCGAAGGGCTTTCGACGGTATACAATATATTGTGGAAATCCATCCATTAAGCCTTTCGTTGGGGCTACACTACGTACACTATACTGTTTTTCTCGTGCTTTTTCTTGGAAGTGGAGCTCCAGTGTATCGCGGTCACTTCTGCTTGCTGCCATCAACAAGAGCCTCAGCTTCCTATATTCACTGTTCCGTTATATGCATTCAGAAAACATTCCTTCCCCTTTCTAAGCTCACAGTATCTGCTCCATATAGTCAGAATTCTCACCCAAGTTGTAAAAAGCGTATTTTCAAGAAACATATGAGCATTCCAGAAACCAACCTAAACTATGTTGGATAGCCCAGGTCGTAGCCCTGAGGTCAGAAGTGTTGTTAACGATTCGATGATAATACAGTTTTATAATATGAGTGTTTTCTTTAATCTCAATTCAATGGGACAATAAATGGCAACTACAGTTTGTTGTAATCATTCTACCTAGAACCTCTTGTAATTGAGAATTTGTTAGTTTTATATTTACAGTGATATTTGTGAGTCGACAGCCTAATTTGACAAACGACGGGACAATAAGAACCAAAAATTTTTGGCTACAATTCGTTGTATATGTTACCGAAACCGAAGGTCAAACAGAGGGAATTATCCCCAAATTTACCTCCCCTCATTATTTGCGGAAATTAATAGACAGCCTGAACGGTTGTCACAAATGCGTAACCTACCCAATCAATCAAACGGCAGTGCTTCGACAACTCCCGCACTACAATTTGATCGCTGCACGAGCCTGTCAAAATCAAAATGGCGCATTGGATACGTCTTTCATACTGCTTCTGGCACTAACGGGAATCACAGAAACTGAATCTTACTCCAGGAGAAGCATCAGCTCTCCTGGCCTTGCTTCACCTAAGGCACATGTTACCACTCCTGAGTTGGCAAAAAAGGGGCCGTCCGTAGCCGCAATACGATGCGAACGGTGCAGAGTAATATAATCTGACGATTCCAGCAGCGACTTAAACGTTCATTCTTTCGTTTACGATATTTTCACTTTTTCATTTTCTTTCATTATATGTGTTTTGAAACAATAAACGATAAATTTTTTACTTCAAACACGTTTTTCAATGGATTTTCCCTATTTGTTTGTAATAACCCCATTTCGCGAAAAATAACCTTTTTACCCTCTCTTCTTAAAACGTCAACCCCAATCAAAACAAAAATTTCACTCTTCAAAGTACCCACCGAGACCAAGAAAATTGATCCCAAACTGACCACTGAAAACATGCTTACGTTCTGTCGCGCTGGTTTTGTATAACTCGGTAGTTCCCCTAATTTGATGATTCTTTGGCATGAGTCCGTCGATATAAGATTCAAATTCAGCCAATTCGCCGCTGAATTTGTTGTCGCTATAAGAGGTTGGTCGTAATATCCGATGCCGTTATAAACGATAAGTCACACATGCAAAAGTACTCTTTCTGGCCGGGACCACAGTAGATCTACTATAGGCAGTACCCTTACAAAAATGACCCCACTTGCAAATGTGCTTGCAGGAGCTTATCTGTACACATCAGAGACGCTAAACAAGGAAAAGGCATAATCTTCATCAAATCGTATTGGTAAGAGAGAGATCGGTGAGCTTTTGCTATTCTGGTACTACGGCGTGCTCACCCATATAGCAAAAAGTTGTTTCACTTATTCACTTATCCATAAGCAAAAACTTGCCAATCTCACCAATACATTGGCAAGTCCGGGCGGTATGTCAAACACAGCTGATCGGGTTTTCGGTACATCTCGCTCATGCTCAAGGGCAAAACAATTTGAAATCGTGTGTACTCGCACTGATTTCCCCCCTTGAGGGGCAAGGGGGAGTGAGGTAGCTGTCTAGTATCTAACTGTGGCCGGGACTTTTGAAATTCGTCGTAAAAACCGATATCTCGTTATATCTGATATCGTTATAAGCAATATATACTGTATTTAGTATGAATTTTTTTAATGATTCAGTTATTTGCTTTAGTTAAAACTAGTACTAGTATACTTTTGGAGCAAGCCCCTGGCTAAGGAGCTAGGAAGAAAAGCTATTTTCCGTTTGTATGTAATTCGGGTTGATGCGGGTTTCTCTCTTAAGGCCAGGCATAACTTGAGACGCAGCTTGATGAATGTGGCATGACGTGACCCACCAGGACTTTTTGTAAAACAAGGAAGTGAGTGCAAAGAGCGAATGCTCGTTGGCAGTGTGACGTGTCGCAGCTTGAGAGCGTCCGTGACCTGCGTAGGGTTCTCGGTTGGACTCTTTGAAGCAGCTTGATGATAGATTGGATCCTGCATGTCCAAATTAATGTTAAGCGACCTTCTAAAAGAGGTGCTTGTATTCAAGCCTGACTTTTAATATGCGCTTCTCACTTTCAGTTAGTTTTGTTTTCTATTGTATTCTATTGCGCTTCCTCCATTTCATGTCCTTCGGTTGGGTGGATTCTTATTCCATTCACTGAGAACTTGGGACATTTTATCAGGGTTAAAGTGACATGACATAACGTGGTTTTTCTTTTAATCGGATTCCCGAATTTGAAAGCCATTTTTCAACTTTTCTTAGATGGTTTGGAAGATTTTTTTCAATACCAACTGAGACTCGAAACCCGTGTCTAAAATTTCCATATCATTTCCAGGCGTTGAGTTCCAGTTTTACGACACTTCAGTCTGAATTTCATAGATCGTGGGACTTAAAACTTTTATATTTCGCCCTAAATTTAGACACCAAGAGATATAAATCCACAATATCATGTGCCTCTACTGGAAACTGTTTTTAAGATTTTGTGTGAACACAAAACCTTATTAAAATCGGTTTATTGTCTGTCTGTCTGTCCGTCTGTCTGTCTGTCCGTCACACGCATTTTTCTCGGAGATGGTTGTAGCGATTGGCACCAAATTTGGTAGAAAGGTGGGAACTGTGAACGCTCATGCATATAGTGAGTTATATCCTTTTACGTCGCATTTAAGGGGGAGTTCCCATACATGCAAAAGAGGGTTTTTTTTCATGAAATATAGTCATGTGGGGTATCAAATTAAAGGTAAAGGTTAGTACTTTTCGAAGCCGGTTAGTACTTTAGTAGTAGTACTTTTCGAAGCCATTCTCAGGAACTACCCAACCCATTCTCAGGAACTACCCAACCCAAAAATCTTAAAAAAAATCAGGGGGCTGCCACTATATGGTGCCTAGGCTCCGAAATACCCTTCATACCGATACCTGTTCAAATAAAGTTAATAATAGTACATTACTATAATTTTTAGTAATTGACAGGAAACCTCCCTTAAGTTCACCCTAGGATCACAAAATTTTGCAGCAATGTAGGCTACAGAATAGAGCATGATTCTGCCAAATTTGGCAAAAATCGCACTATTACTAACAAAGTTATATTAGGTCAAAACTGTCACTCCTCTGCAAATTCAAGGCTATGAATGTCAATATCACTTGAAAGTGGATATTTTCACATAATATATGCACATTTTACGTGCTACATGTTAATAGGACAAATGCACACTCAAATCTCTTTATAAAATAAATACACAAAACCTCTCATACCTGAAGCGTTTAGCTTCCGGTTGTTTAATTTGGGAATTGGATTTTTGTGCCATATTTTCGGAATTGGCATTTGTGCCAACCGAAGCTCGCCTATTAAAATAAATTTTAACTCTTATATACATATATGTGCGAGCAATTTACTATGTATATAAATGATTAAAAATTTATTGTAACGGAGAAATTTACAGTTTTTACTGAGATTATCTTGTTTTCCAATGGATGGTTTATTTTGTAATCTTGCCAACAATTTCGGGGATGGGTATAGATTTATATCTCGCAGGACAATACTGGTGTAGGATCCTTCCTTCTTTTAGGAATTATAGTAATTTATGAAATATTTCAGACGGAGGAAAGCTAACCAGCCATAATCTCGTGAAAGACGGCGATTTCTATAAGTTCCATTAGCACTTTACCTATGAAAATGTGGTAACCTGAAATGTTTCTTTGTTCTCTGATAAATCGAAGCGACTTCTTTGACTTAAATCTCTTCGGCGATTGCTTAGGCAATATTAACGTAGAAGTCTTATCTCTATATACTTACGACACTACGACTTACGATTTTTTCCGTCTGTCATTATCCGAGGTATTTAATCGAAATTGGTAGGAAGATTAAGATGTGTTAAATATAAAATTTTTCGTAAATTCTAACCAAGTAAAAACAAGTCGGAATACCTGAAGCTGGTGCTTGTTCATCTCATGCAAGAAACTTTCTAGGCACATTTTTCCATTCGTTTATGGCTAAAAACCCAAAATATTCTTTCATATTTTTTCAAACTACAAGAAATACGTACATATTACGGACGTAGATATTATGTCTACCCTAAACGAACAAACATTGCCTATTACTGAATACTGTATCCTATATGCATGTATATAAACTGATCGTACACCAATTTTCGATTTACTTCGTGCATAAAAGTATACATATGTACATATGAAGTACGTATATTGAATACCGCTTATTCAATGTACAAACATATCTATCTAAATTAGGCAATACCCCAAACTTTCATTTATATATACATATAAATACATACATATCCCTGTCCGGAGTAAACGAAGTGTTTCCCTGCGCCTTCCCACGCACGTGAGTACATTTTGCTGCGGTATTGCCGAATTGATATGTTATATTGACGTAATACACGTTTTAGAATGCACGGAATTCACACAAAAAATTTCACGTTTTATAACTTTGTTAATTATTTATTGTTCGGTTTCCCTCAAACTTCTCAAAGTTTTGCCTTATCTTATGCCTTATGCTAAATTTGGTAGTTCTAGCATGATTTCAAGGGGGTTTCCGACCCCGGTCCTGTCGATAAATGGGCAAGGGTTCTTGATGCATGAACGGCGTCAGACAGACAAGACACCGCTGAAACAGCGTGAGAATGCACAACAGGTGCTCAGAAGTGGCGATGAGGAAGACAGGGCGGGAACCCTGTCGGCCAAACCAAAACCAAGTGGCCGAGGAGAACCTCCATAGTGGTGGCACCGGGAGACGCTGTACTCACTTTGGTTTGCCGGCCGTGATGCAGCAGGCGAATGCTTCGAAGGCCTAATCAGGCCGATCAGACCCGAGTCTGCACGAGGATTCGTCTGAAGTGGCAAATTGGTCAGGAAACCTCACCAGGGGTATACTGGTACCATGGGAACCGAGATAGCCCCTGGACTCTCATACTTGGGGTAAACTCCCGTTGTATGTGAGTACAGCTCGATTATTTGTGGTTGGCCCCCTATTGGGAGTTTCATGGGTGTTGTTGGTTATGCTCAAGGAAGAGAGACCTTCGGGCCTCGGCGTGGTGTTGTGTTTCAATACGGGTGCCGTACTCCATAGTTCGGTAGAGATTTAGGTAGGTCTTGCATCCATCAAAATGAATGCTAAGCCATGCACTTGGTATAGACTGGTACCATTGTTGCTTGTCTCAGCGGGGCTTTGATTGTGGTCACAAAATCAATCCATGTTTTAAGAAGACCGTGGGATTAAGTCGTCCAGATAGGTGCTCACGTAAAACCCTCAAGGACTCACTGTCAGCGCAACTGAAGTCGAGAAGGCAATAAAACGAATGAAATGGGGGAAAGTGACACGAGCTGACGACATCGCATCTGAGTTCTGGAAAGCGAAGAGCTGGGACCCATTCTTTAATCAGGTTATTCAGGAAGGAAGAACACTATTTGACTGGCAAGAAAGTACCACTGTTCCAATATGGAAAAAGAAAGGTAGTCCAGCAGTTCAAATTACCGTCCGATCCGGTTACTTTCCCATTCCGTGCAGATTTTTGAACGCATTCTTGACAACCGTATTCCGAAATCGTTGAAATAATCGTGAATCAAGCTGGATTTGTCAAAAACTGCAGAACTATTGACGCAATACACGCTGCGCGGTTACTCACGGAGAAATACCGTGAGAAGCATCGCCCTCTTTACATTGCATTTCTGGATCTAGAGAAATCGTTTGACCGTGTGTCACACGAACTAATCTGGTATGCTTTACGACAACACAGTGCCAGAAGAACTCATGCACTGGGTTCAATTGCTCTACCATCATCCGAAAAGTAAAGTTGGAAGTACCAAAACCGCTTCGTGTCTCTGTTGGTGTCCATCAAGGAAGCGACCTCTTACCACTTCTCTTTGTTCTTCTTATGGACACCGTTACACGAGATATCCAACGTCCAGCGCTCTACGCACTGGTTTATGTAGACGATGTTTTCCTACCATCTGATAGCAAAAATGATCTCGAGAAACTTTTCCAAAAATGGAATGATCGCCTCATGCAACACGGTCTCAGATTGAATATAAACAAAACTGAATTTTTAACGACCGATCCCCATAAAACAGGCACAATCACTGAAAGCGGTAGTATTCTGCCCAGAATTGAGCGATTTAAATCCCTCGAGTCAACGCTATCAGCCAATGGAGAACTGCGTTATGAAATTGCTTCACGCATTAACGCAACCTGGATGAAGTGGCGTTCCACAGCTGGTGTTCCTTGTGATCAACGTATCAACGAACGTCTCAAATCGGAAATTTACCCCAATGTTGTCCGTCCTGTCGCTCTCTATTGTTCTGAGTGTTGGCCAACTATAAAAGACAATGAACGGCGTCTTGCGGTAATGGAGACGAAGATGTTACGTTGGACTACTGACGTCACACGTTTTGATCACATCCGAAATGAGGATATCCGCGATCGTTATGGCGTTGCACCGATCGTGGAAAAGTTACGAGAGGGGCGTCTTCTATGGTATGGTCACGCAATTCATGCTAACGAGAATTCACTTGCCAAGATTGGTCTGAACATCGAAGTCGATGGTAAACGGCCAAAAGGTAGGCCTAGACAACGATGGTTTGATACGCTGGATGGGGATTTAAATGCCTCAAGATTGCACCCAGATCAGGCATTCGATAGAGCCAAATGGTGAAACCGATCACGACGAGCCGACCCCGCTTGTGAACGGGACAAAGGCTGAAGAAAAAGAAGAAGATACTATAGATACTACTAACTTTATTGATACAAATATCGAAACGGGATCTATTTTCAGACCTAGATTTCGTTTAGATACACCACTGTGATTTTTTTTCGAATTTTTCGATTGAATAGGTTCATATTTTGAGCCCTCAGTCCCCTATGTTTCACGCGATATCACCAGTTTCAAAAAGTACTAGTTGAGCCTTTTCATTTGATACCCCACACGGCCACATTTTGTGAAAAAGTTGCGGGACCCTCCATTCACATGTATGGGGAGCCACCCTTAAATTTAACATAAAATAGCGCGACTTACTGCATGTAAAGGGAAGAATATACCACAATTTTCGTAACAATCGGTCCAGCCGTTTCCGAATAAATCGGGTATGACCGACAGACAGACAGTCTCTGTTAACGGTGGAAAATCTCGTTAGCTATATGGTGAAACCGAATACCGCATGGAATACAGCAGTTGAAGCGGTGAAGCGGATGCACCAACGGCTTAAAGAAGCAGAAGCTGGCCGGAGGTATAGAAGTCAAGCTAATGCAACTAACACCACATAAAGCAGAAGCAGCTATTCCTTGAACAGTTAATAAACTGAACAGCCCCGTGAAGCAATACCAGAACGGATTCGATTCTAATAAGGTTTTGTGTCACACAAAACCTTGAAAAGAACAGTTGAGAAGCTATCAGCTATCACCGGTAGAGAGAGAAAGCGTATTAAAAGAAAAGTAAGAAGTCCCACAATACAAGGATATTCAAGCAGAAAAACCATACAATTGAGTTCTAAGGAAGAAGAATTTTGAAGATAATCCCCTCCTCATGACAATGCGCGAGTACATAGTTAAATATTCAATTGAGCTTTATTTTTTAAACAGACATTTCCACGAATAATTAGATCTGGAAAGCACTGTAAGTAATAGTCACACTCATAAGCTTCGTATTAGGAGTTCAACATTATTAGCAACCGTGAAGAACTTCACTTACAGAAGTCGGGAAACTGGAAGCGGGGCACTTCGGGAATACGGGCTTCATCTTATGTCGGAAACTCTGCAAGATTTTCCATTCAATACAAAATATTCCGTCATATTTTGCCAAACAACAAGATACACATATGTACATACATATCAGCCACATAAATAAATAAGCATTGTCTATTACTGCCTGGCGATCCATATATATATATATATATGTTCGCATCTAAATCTTCACGCATTTCCACTTTACTCCGCGCCCAAATCATACATATATATATTATACATGTAAATTGAAAATCACTGGTAACCAGGTACACAGATGTCTATTACATTGGGTTCTCTCTGCAAGTTTTATTAGCACATACATACATATACATACACATGTCTGTCTCGAGTAATTAACATTGACATGCAAATAACTAAAAAAAGCAAAAAAAACTAAAACGTCCCCATGGACCTCGCCATTCATATAAGTTCACTTTATATGATGATGACGTCATACATACAGAGTGCAATAACTTTATCTGAAATACAAAATTTTGACCTTCTATAACTTTGTTAATACTAGTTGGATTTCCCTCAAATTGTGTCAGAATTTTGTCCTGTATTATCGTCTATGCTGATGTCAAATTTTTTACTTCTGAGATGAACTTAAGGGGGGTTTTCCGGTAAATTTCTAAAACATGATAATATACTATCATATTATGAACTTTATTTGTGCAGATATCGGAACGGAGTGCATTTTGAGGCCCAGATTTTTTATAGATGCACCACTGCAATTTTTTTTTCAGATTTTTCAGCTGAATAGGTTCTTCTGGGGCACATATTTTGGGCTTTATCTCTCCTATGTTTTACCCAATATCAGAAATAATATCACGATCGTAAAGTACTAATGGAGCCTTTTCATTTGATATTTCACATGACCATATTCTGTGAAAAAAGGTACTCCCATTTCGTATGTATGGGGAACCTCTCTTCAAAGTCAACACAAAATGGTCCCACTCGCTGCATGTAAAGGGACACACAGACCACATATTCTTGCCAAATTTCGTGACAATTGGTTCAGCCGTTTCCGTTTCGGGTTTAACGGACAGACAGACGGACAGGCAGACATTGATTCGATTTTAATAAGGTTTCGTTTCACACAACAGCTTAAAAAAGGCTGGGGAGAAGTTGATTCTTCATAAATTGATTTGACTGTATTGTGCGTTCTCGCACGCTACCCGCGCTGTCCTCTATGCTATTACATTTAGTACTGGTTGGTAATATATTATCATTAAGTATATTTGAACAGATGTCGGAATGGAACATGTTTTGAGGCCTAGATTTCGTATAAGCGCATCACCCTGATTTTTTTTCAGATTTTTGGTTTGATTAGTTTCCGTAAATGAGTCCTGTTTCGTTTCAAATGTGCATGTTTCGACTCCTAATTCGCGTATTTTGAAATTTTTGTAAAAACTAATATCAGTTTCGTACTGTAAGAAGCAGGACTATATTCAGTGAAAAAAAAATTTACACCTCCCCTTTGCATGTATGGGAAGCCCTATATAAACTAGTCGTAAATTCATTTCATTCATTGTATGCGTAGGATTTCATAGTTCCCGCATGACCACCAAATTTGGTTTGAATCGGTGTAGCCGTTTTGAAGAAAGTTGCGTGTAGCAGACAGACAAAGAATCGATTTTAATAAGGTTTTGTTTTACACAAAACCTTAAAAAGTTGGGAAACCGGAAACTAGACGCTTCAGGTATGAAAAGTTTCGTTCGTTTGTTATGTTAGTATATTTGAGTGCACAACTATCTAATTTTTACATAGGCCGTAAAGTATATGTATATTTAGCATGTCAAACTACCTACTTTAATGTGATATTATTATTTAGCATTTTGGATTGCAGTAAATTTACACGGAAAACGACAACTTTGAGCTACTGTAACTCTCAGTTATAGTACCATTTTGATCACACTTGGGGATATCAAGCTTCATGTTATAGACTATATTACAGCAAATCTTTATGCTATGATTAGGTTTAGTGGATATTGATGTGGAGAGTATGTTGAGGCCTGAAGACCGTATAGAGGTAACTTCATTTTTCATTTTTTATTGCAGATTTGTCGGTTGGGTAATTTCTGAGAATGGGTCTTTTATGAAATCATCATTTTCGACGATTGTTCTCACACAAAATCACGGCATATAATCTTCAAGTGTATGCATCTTCTTATATTTTCTGTTATGAAATTCATACAATTAAATGTCACTAAAAGTTTACTTACCTCCGGCTTAAATTTTTTATTAATTTAATTTTTATGAATGGAATCGATGGGACTAATGCAAGTGACATTAATAATTAGCACATGCAATGCAAGTCCGCACTTCTCAAAACGAGTTCATTCAAATTAATGACATTCAACAATAACAATCGAAAACGAAAAACGCCGCCATATTGCAAATGATGCGAAGTGTCTACAAAGCATTATCTGTCACGCATCATCATCATCAACGGCGCAACAACCGGTATCCGGTCTAGGCCTGCCTTAATAAGGAACTCCAGACACCCCGGTTTTGCGCCGAGGTCCACCAATTCGATATCCCCAAAAGCTGGCTGGCGTCCTGGCCTACGCCATCGCTCCATCTTAAGCAAAGTCTGCCTCGTCTTCTTTTTCTCCCGTAGATATTGCCTTTATAGACTTTCCAGGCTGGATCATCCTCATCCATACGGATTAAGTGACCCGCCCACCATAACTTATTGAGCCAGATTTTATCCACAACCTGACGGTCATAGTATCGCTCATAGATTTCGACATTGTGTAGGCTACGGAATCGTCCATCTCTCATGTAGGGGACCAAAAATTCTTCGAAGGATTCTTCTCTCGAACGCGACCAAGAGCAAAAGTTCAATTTTTTGCGTGCCACATTGCACATTGGACTTGTTGTCTATTGCTTCATACAAGTCCGTGTAATGAACTTCATTTGACAGTTCGCTCATTCCGCAGTAGCGCAGTAGGAAGAAGAATCTCCACTCCCTTTTGTAGTATTCTGCTTTTATGGTTTTGAAAGCCTGACGGTATTAAGCGCGAATCTAATGTCTGAATATTGCTGATGGCTACCACGAGGGATGCTTTCATGACTAGGAGGCCGATTTCTGGCAGAATCTTGATTACGAGATTCCGATTGTGTTTGAGAAGCATCACAACTGTGCATTGCTACGTACCAATAGTTATTTGCGATATAAAGGACATAGATGCTTTCTCTGAGCAATGACACACAATTCAGAAGAGGCCCCCGAAAGGTATAACTGTGATTATGGTGGGTAACCTGAATTCCAGGGTGGGCTTTGACAATAGCTTGCTATGGCATGTGATGGAAAGGAAGGTATGATTTTAGTGACTATGTATAACAACATCGGTAAAGGGTTTGTAGACTTCTACAACTTTCGTTACTTCATCATTGACAGTTATCTGTTCGATCAAAGAGCTTGCTATAAGATCCTATTTGGACTAACCAGCGTCGACCATATCCCGATCAGTAGTAGATTTAATAGTTGTTTAATAATAGTAGTGTTGACATCGGCCTCGAAAGGGAGCATCCGCCATCCGGCTGTCGTGGTGGAGGGAACTTGCTTGTTACGCAAATCGCACTCGAGGATGAAGCTCTTGGTAACGTCTCAAAATGACGTTATAAAACGTTATAAAAGTAAGGAGCTGAGACTTTGGTTGAGGGCTGCTGACGGAGGTGAGTGCAACGCACACGAGTTCCTAAGTTAGAATTAGAAGTACATTAATATGCTTTTGAGGAAATTGACTATAAATCCCCCTTCAGTTTATCCGACAGTAATATACATTATAGTATAAAGCATGATATTCCCAAGTTTGATCAAAATTGTACTATTATTAATAAAGTTACAGTTGCTTAAAGTTGTCTTTTCATAATTCTAAATATCAATACCACATTAAAGTGAGTAGTTTGACATTCTGAATATACATATACATTACGCGCTAGGTACAAATGGGATATTTCTGCACTCAAATGTACTTACAGAAGGAACAAAAGCTTTCATACCTGAAGCGTCTAGCTTTTGGTTTTCCGAGTTTCCAACATTTTCTTAGATGTCAGGGCCTACTTCACACGATTACTCTGTGTGAAGTAAGCCCGCTCTTTCTAATCGGCCCGCGGCAGGTTGCATTCTCTCTCAGTGCGCCCGTTATCGCTCCGTCACCTATATACGAGTATTTTGTGAGCTTTTACTGCATCCTAAGGCATCATACCTGGAACATATTTTATCTAGGGACGTGTATCTATGTGTAAATATTACGCTTTACTGCTATGGTCCCGCGGATTTTCGCTTTTCGTAAGGCAGCATGTAGAAATAATAACCTTCATGTGTAAATTAACAAATTTGAAATTATAACTAGGATCTGTGCAGAGCTTTTTCGAAGATGTTTAAATTTATGCCGTTTGACATTGGTTTTCAAAGTTTAATTAAGTGGAAGTTATATTCTATTTATTCCATCGAAAAGAAAGGAAGTATGAGTTCCCAATCAAACCAAAATAAGGAGTGCTGTACGAGTATAGTTCGTTCATTGTATCCTACGTAAAGTTGGGTTATTGTTTGAAATAACGGTCGAATAACGACGTAAAGCAAATCATACACTTATTATGAAAGGGCAACTAAAATGGATTCAAGGTGGGTTTAAGTTCCTCCCACCAACAGAGGGAATAAAAACGTACTGGACATTTACAAAACAAATCAAATCAAATTGGAACAACAGTATTGACGACATGGTTTCAAACAAAGCGTTTGGACCAACTACTACTTACATTGCTTGTCATAGCCTTAACACAATTATTGGAATCCTGTAACAAAGGCAATGTAAGTACATAGTCGACGTCAGTAAGGCGCTAGTCCATGTGTAATTTATTGAATCGAGGAGACATAATGCAACCCCATATTAACCCTCTAGTCCTCAGAATTCCACTTGACTGCTCGATTATTCGCTGACCGATTAAGCACAAATCATAACAGAAGCTCATAAATTTTATTTGGACTTCTTCATGGTGGCCTTCGAAGTGGTCCTCGTATTTTTTCCAACAGCCACGACAGGCAACGGGCTGCCTGTCGAATCGCACCACTCGGAATTGATGTAATTATTGTTTTGTGTCTTTTATCAATCTCGTAGAAATTTTTTCCATCCGATTGCATCCATTTTTCTCCATTTATTTTCGCTCAGAGCATTGAACACTCTAAAGGACATTGAGAAGCATTGGCGATCGCGGAACCGCTGTACAATTGTTAAAAAGAGGGTTGTGTTTATGAAGTATCTCCTATATTCGATACTTCTAGTTTTCATGTTTGATTTCGAAGACTTTCACTTGCAGAGTTTATGCTGATTTTGTTATATTTATATTTAAAGCTAATTCATTTTTATTAAAAATTAAAGTTATCATATCGAAAATTGCGAAACGCTCATTTTTTTCTGATTATATCGATATAAGCTTAGTTTGTAGGAAAATCTTCCCGACCCTAAGTTCAACTAAATTAATGGTTTTTTGGTGCCGATAATGACGCTTATGGTTGATCACGATTGTTGTCGCTGTCATCGCGTTCTGCTCCTGCTGCTCGCTGTAACTAATGGTGTCATTTCGACGTGTATGTTTTGAAGCCATTTATTCCGGGAAATTGAACATGGATGCTTCTCTGTGGAGTAAGTTATAAGTTTTGATGCCTTCAATACTTTCTATGGATTGGGCTTATTGAGGAGAAGATAGAGGCAAATTTTCGGTGGAATGCAAGGTGTGGATTTGAGCATATGTGATAAAACTGATGCCTTGAGAGGCAATCGAGCAGAATGAATTTTAACTCTTTCCGTGATTTTCCGACTATTTAGCTAATTGTGCTCTCAAGCGTCGCAACAAATACATTTGTTTCATTCATACATATGTTTCCTTGAAATGATTATGCACCGGCTATGGAATTGAGTAGGGTATTGGTTTTACCCGTGTGAAGTAAAATATAGTTAACTTCTTATAGTAAGATCCGCTACCATGTAGTAGCACCTCTAGAGCAACAGTGGGTGTGCAGTTAGTTAACAGCTTGCCTCTGCTCCCTCTTTAATGTCCATACTAGGGCTGTCCGGATAGCTGAGTGATTAGAGCATAAGGCTGTCGTACGGAAGGTTGCGATTCAAATCTCGCTAGTAGCGGAGGGATTTGTATCGTGATTTGACGTCGGATACCAGTCGACGCAGCTGTCAATGAGTACCTGAGTCAAATCAGGGTAATAATCTCGGGCGAGCGCAATGCTGACCAGATTGTCTCCTACAGTCTACTGTAGTGTACCGTTACGGTCTTGAATGAAGTGCTCTCACACACTTCAAGGCTTTGATCCAATATGGATTGTTGCGCCAACAACAGGTTGTCCACAAAGTTTTCGCACAAATATTAATGTGACAATTAAAAAGCAATTAGCAGACAAACCAAAACAGCAGGTACAACATGTGATATCCCAATGGAAAGGTCAGAGTCCTAACTATAAAATGCATGGTAAATTATCCTTGAAGGATCAGTGTTGTGAAGGATATTCAAGGATAAACATGGAATTCGACAAAGTACATTTTCGTCATTGCATTTTGTACGAGTTTCAAATGGGGACGAAGGTGCCGAAGGTGATTGAAAATTTGTCGAAGGTATTCGGTGAAGGAAAGGTAAAGCGCAGGACAGTTTACGATTGGTTCGAAAAATTCTACAGCGGAGACCTGACACTTGAAGATGAACCTCGCTCAGGAAGACCCTATACGATTGACGACGATATCCTGCGCAACAAACTGGAAGCGAATCCTTTTCTTTCGACACGTGTGCTTGCAGAGGATCTCGGTGTATCAAAATCAGGAGTAGCAGTAGCCATTACGCGTCTTGGATATGTTTTGAAGAGCACAAAGTGGGTACCGCACGAACTGACTGAGCGAAATCTGGCCGATAGAGTGAGAATTTGCTCCGCTAACCTTTTACGGAACGAAAACGACCCTTTTTTGAATCGATTGGTAACTGGCGATGAGAAATGGATTGTGTACGAAAACGTAGCGAAGAAACGAGCCTACACTCATCGAGATCAACCGGGTCCATCGGTAGCAAAGCCGTCTATTCATCAGCAGAAGCGAATGCTCAGTATATCGTGGGACGTTCGTGTCCCCATACACTACGAGCTTTTGGGACCAAACGAGACCATTACCGCCGATAAGTACTGCGAGCAGCTCGACAGATTAAACACCCAGCTACGTTCGAAACGACCAGCATTGGTCAACAGGCGAAATATTGTCTTTCATCATGATAACGCCCGGCCGCATACATCTCTAACTACTCAGCGAAAATTGAGTGAGCTTGGCTGGGGAGTTTTGAGTCATCCTGCGTATAGTCCCGACCTTGCTCCTTCTGATTACTGATTTGTTCAGGTCCCTCCAACATTTTCTGGATGGTAAAAAAATGACTTCTGAAGCTGACCTCCAAAGTGCACTTCGCACGTACTTTGAGGGGAAGGGGGAAGAGTTTCATAGAGGGGGGATTTTGAAGTTGCCCGATAGATGGAGGGAAGTCGTATCTAATGGAGGCAACTATATATTAGATTAAATAATTAAAGGTTTTTATAAACTTATCTGCTGAATTCTGTCTTTGATTTGTGCGAAAACTTTGTGGACAACCTGATATTATTATTACTAGGGCTCTATAGATAAGTACGGGCTTCACCACGACTTTGTACGAGTATACACAACACACTATATGTGGTTTAAATCTTTATGTCTTGAATTTGTTTGTTAGATGCTTAAGATGGTTATATCCATTCAGTTTTGTATTGAGGACCACTCCAAGATATTTGGTCTCATTTGGTTATATATATATATGGATAGATGCATATAGGCATCAAAAAGGTGTACCAAGGCCAAGGGACTGGTATTATAAGATTCTGTCGTCCACATCATCCTACTAAAAGCAGAACTTGTTATACCAGTTTTGAGATCCTTTGCATACTTGGCCATAATACCTCGCTCCATCTTGCGTGTTTCTATTGCATTTTCTTGCAAATCTCGAAACCAAATTGGCACCGCGCCGAAATTCAACATGGCTGGTTTTCGAGATCCTACTTTCGTATAACAGTAGGAAGACTTTCTTGCGGACCGACCACAGAAAATCTAGACAACCCGCCAGAAAATAATGGTGAGCACTAGGCCGCCATCAAAAATAGTTTTATCTCAGGCGCAGATGATATCATCTACGTTCAAATACGTGATGGCAATGTAGAAACGGATAGATCAACAAGGTCAACTGAGAGCTTTGTGGATGGTTGCGATTAGGGGTAAGCTCGGTGTACAGAGATTCCGTTACAATGAAAAAATATGCAACGTATAGCAAAAGGTACGCGGTGATCAAAGGAATTCTATCAGTGCCTTGGTAAGCAGAAGCTACCACAAACAGCAACGATTTTGGCATCATATATTGTTCCGCAAAAAGTTTGTAGATGGTCACGGGCCTTTCTATGGAAATGCGAAGTACGTTAATGATAGGTTTCTCATCCACGTTGATGAGCAACTAAAGCAGTGGAAGAAGCACTTCAATACGATGCTGAGTCGTATAACATTCGGTAAAGTTCCACCTACTGTAAATGATATGGCAAGGCGTGGTAACCCATGGGAATGGATTACTCTTCCACGCAGAAGTGAAATTGTCTTTAGCATCAATGTGTTTCGAGTCATTCAGCCTGCGGGCGCTGAAGGCTGTTGCGGATCTGTTCCATTTACCCCTTGGAGTCTCTGCAGGGTTTTTATTTCCATTGACTCGAAAATTTTGGAAATCTGAGATTTTCCCATTTAGTTGAAGGAGGGGATGATGATTGAAAATCCGGAGAAAGGCAGATAAGAGTGCAATAACTAGAGAGGTATTTCTATGCTATCTGCTGTGGATCCCATCGAGGGACACATCATAAGCTTGATCGACCAAACTTCTCTTGTACCAACAACATTAACACCATTCGGATTCGAGTCGGACATATTGGAGAAACTAGTAGTTATTTCCAGAGAGACACATCATGCAGAGTCCGCTAAATATTATGTACAATCTCACATTCCTGCAAGCTTCCCTAGGTGGACTTGACTAACTGGGTCTTACCTTTGGGTAGAAGTAGTTTTAGGAAACAGGTGCTCGGCGGGGCTCCGTATTCCATTTATTTTTAGTTTGATTCGATGTTTTTTGCATGCTCCTGCCATCGGTATGAGGTGGGGTTACATACACTTTGGGTAGGTTCCCTTCTTTTCCGACTACCATTTTGGACATGGTTGCACTGTTCTCCTACTTTGTTGAGTCCGGAATGTTTTTTCATTCGCAATTTCGCATGGGTTTGGGGTCCGTTACTTCGATGCTCGTAGTTTGATTTGTTCCTGCTTCCAGTCCATTTTTGTCGTCTTTTGTTGGTTTTTGCTGCTTGATGTATAAATGTTCTGACGAGTATGGCAGTGGTTGCTTGCCTACTCTGGGGGTTATCTGGTAACCCAGATGCATCGCTCATGACATCATTTACTCTTAGTAATGACCAACCATTAGCACACCTACCCTTTGGGTTTAGACTTTTACCATTGACGTTCGGCTTTGTGCTACCTTGTGGTTTCCAAGGGAATAAACCCCATTAAGCCCTCCTGCTAAGGCAAATCATTTCGCTTATGTTTATATTTATGTAAATACGAAAGCGACGCCTATCAAATCAATGATAGAAGGCTAACTCAAGGTTATGGAGGATGTTAGTGCTAATCTCCTTCCGACTGTTCCGTTTCATATTTATGACTTCAATGACCAATTCCGACTCACAAAATGAAGCCAATAGGTTGTCGCTCGATAAGAGGTGGAACACTTGATGTTGGTGCGGAGGTAACTGCATTTGCAAATTTTAGACAAAATAATGAAGGTAGATCCAACATTGCTTGTGCTTCGAGTGAATCAAGCTTGGTTCCACTGCCGCCAGAAACGACGCTTCCTATATATACAACTTGATCAAAGCCTTCGATGTTCTGCCCGTTAATGCAAATTAGAAAAGTGCGATGACCAGTCAGACAAACAACTTTGGTTTTGTTGGTGTTTAATATCAGTACGACTCTGCCTGCTTTTCTTTCCAAATCCAGGCTCGTTTGGCCAAATTCCTTAACTCGCTGAGAGAGCAGACAGATGTTATTAGTATAGTCGAGGAGTTTGAGGAAGTCCCGGTCCACTAAGGTCCTAGACGTCCTGCGGACAAAGTAGCTTGGAAAACGTTATCGAAACTAAAACGACGCTCCATCGAGGGAATAGTTTCAGTTGCTGAATTCATTCTTGCTTGATAACGCTTTGAACTTCAAATTTCTCATGAATGTTACTTTGATGCAATATGGACCATCATATGTCACTCAGATAATTACTATTAATTTTTTCGGAATGCTTTCCGTCTCGAAATCGATGAAGAGTAAGCAAAACGGATCTGAACTTCGTACACTGCTGGAAAATGACCCGCATGGGGTTGATGTGGTAGAATCCGGAAAAAAATCAGCCTGCTCGCTGTCGGTTGAACTTTCGAAACGTTTTTAATACGCTCCAGTATAATTTTAGCTATTATTTTTGCAACGGCAAGAAGGCAGGGCAGTGACACTACTTCGGAGTTTTGACGATTATTCCCTTTGTCCATTTTCTGATTCCCAGGAATTACGGATAAGTGCAGCTGTCCAGAGACAGTGCGATGAACAGTCCCACTAGAATGCAACAGCACAGTGCCCCAAGGGGGAAAGGAGTACTCTCGAAAGGAGTGCCGTCTTTCCTCGCTTAATCTGAGAATGTCAAGCTCGTATCGCTGAAATTGCAGCAAGCGAGCATTCCCGGGAGTCCCGGTACTGTCGATAAGAAAAGTTCGCTGATTCCAAAATCCAATCATTAACTGTTGACGAAAGAAAAGATTATAGTCGATTCTCGTCCTACCAGTAAATACAATTAGTTATTTGGGTGGTTGGCCCGTAATACTCCTTGAGGCCCAAGATATTATACAGCTATTGTTCGTCTATGGTAGAGCTCGATATGGACGTATTATGGTTTTTTACAACGGATAAATTTGAATATCGTGCAGTGCTGTTTTTGAAAAGTGTAACAGCAAAACGAATTTCTGAATATCCTAAGACGATTTCACCATTTCTGTTATTTTTGTGGAAACTCCTTTTATAGAGAGAGAGAGCTTGGGATTACGGACAGTGGAGCCCAGGAAACTAGTTTCTCGTTTCATTTGAATGACTATTTCGGGTGAAGCGTGCTGTTTAGTCGCAGTGTATCAAGTTTATATTACATATTTCTTATATTGTATTTCTTCTTCTGTCACATTACAATTGTGGCACATTTCATACAACCCTCATACTGGCGACTTGGATATATATAACCTAAATCTGCTTAATGAAAACTATGCAATCAGAAAATTGATTTATCATTACAGTGTAGCAGAAAGGTTTATTAACGTAGTGCCTGTTTTCCTTTGAATTCCTTTGACTTTCACATTTGTAAGATTTTCGAAAGCCCCAAATCCACCATCAATGATTTGAACTGGACAGATGGTTATAATATAATTTTGGAATTACTTACTTGCTAATACATTTGCGTGGCCGGAAAGGGGGTTTTCTTATATGACGGTTTCCAGCTACCCGTAAACTTCATTAGCGCATACATACACATTCCTCTCTCCAGTAATTGATCATCATCATCAACGGCGCAACAACCGGTATCCGGTCTAGGCCTGCCTTAATAAGGACCTCCAGACATCCCGGTTTTGTGCCGAGGTCCACCAATTCGATATCCCTAAGAGCTGTCTGGCGTCCTGGCCTACGCCATCGCTCCATCTCAGGCAGGGTCTGCCTTGTCTTCTTTGTCTACCATAGATATTGTTCTTATAGACTTTCCAGGTGGGATCATCCTCATCCATACGGATTAAGTGACTCGCCCACCGTAATCTATTGAGCCGGATTTTATCCACAACCGGATGGTCATGGTATCGCTCATAGGTTTCGTCGTTATGTAGGCTACGGAATCGTCCATCCTCATGTAGAGGGCAAAAAATTCTTCAGACGATTCTTCTCTCGAACGCGGCCAAGAGTTCGTAATTCTTCTTGCTAAGAACCCAGGTCTCCGAGGAATACATGAGGACTGGCAAGATCATTGTCTTGTACATTAAGAGCTTTGACCCTGAGGTGAGACATTTCGAGCGGAGCAGTTTTTGTAAGCTGAAATAGGCTCTGTTGGCTGACAACAACCGTACGCGGATTTCCTCATCGTAACTGTTATCGGTTATGATTTTCGACCCTAGATAGGAGAAATTATCAACGGTCTCAAAGTTGTATTCTCCTATTCTTATTCTTACTGTTTGACCAGTGCGGTTTGATGTTGTTGGTTGATTGGTCTTCGGTACTGACGTTGCCACCATATATTTTGTTTTGCCTTCATTGCAGCCTAAGATCTCGGGCTGCCTGCTCGATCTGGATGAAGGCAGTTTGTACGTCTCGGGTGGTTCTTCCCATGATGTCGATATCGTCAGCATAGGCCAGTAGTTGGTAGTAATTGATACTGATATTCATACGACTAATCGAAAATGTCCCCATGGACCCTGCCGTTCAGATAAGTTCAAGAAACCTTCCAGAATTATATCCTATATTACCGCCTATGCTGACATTTTTGTACTTCTAGGATGAACCTAAAGGAAGTTTTCAGGCTAATTTCCAAAATATGGTAATATACTATTATTAACTTTATTTGAGGGGGTATCGTAGGGGGATGTATTTGGAGCTCTAAATTTCGTAAAGGTACATCACTGTAATTTTTTCAGATCTTTCTGAAAACGAGAACCCTATGTTTTATCCAATATCAGAAACAGCATTATTTTCGAAAAGTACCAACCCAGCCGTTTCATTCGATAGCCCACAAAATCATATTTTGTGAAAAAAATTACACCTCTCTTTCCCTGTATGGGAAGCTCCCTTTCAAACTCAATATGAAATGGGATTCGTGGACCACACAAATTTCGTGACAATCAGTTCAGCCGTTTTCGAGTAAATTGACTGTGACAGGTAGATATTGAATCGATTTTGATAAGGTTTTGTTTTACACAGAAAAGGGCTAGGGACTAGTAGATTCTTCATAAATGAAACTTTAATATACCACTCGAATGTCAATTATTCTCGTTAATTATGACGTCAACTTTGTTACTTATAGCCGGATTTTCATGGAATTTGGCAGTATTATGCGCTATACTGTCCTTTATGTCGGGGAAATTTAGTACCCCTAGGATGAACTTAAGGGAAACTTGTAAACTTATTTGAATTGATATCGGAATGGGACATATTTTGAGGGTCTAGGTTTCATATAGGCGCATCACCCTTCTTTCAGGTTTTTGGGTTAGGTAGTTTCCGAAACTGAGACCTTGAGACCTGTCTCACTTTAAGTATGCTCATGTCGACTCCCGGGTTTTACAATTTACGTCAAGACTGATATCAGTTTCGAGTACTCGAGACCTTCTATTTGATGCTCCGCACCACTGTATTCGGTGAAGCAAATTTCACATCCTCCTTTTGCAAGTATGGGGAGCGCCCCCCTCCCCCCTTTCAACTCCATGTAAATTTATGTCCCTGACAGTATGTGTAGGATTTCACAGTTGCCATATGTCCACCAAATTTCGCTTGGATAGCTGTAGCCGTTTCGGGAAAAGTGTGTGTGACAGGCAGAGAATCGTTTTATTTTACACAAAACCTTAAAAATAACGAAAACTTAAATATATTTTTTCAACACCTGCAATGCAGGTCATTGAGGTTCATATTCTTATAAAATAAGTTAGTAATGTAAAATTGAAAACGCTCTGTTTGCGTCAGATAAAAGTTGAAGTAGCTACACGTTCCGCAGTTGGGGAATTCTACTTACGATCTTCAACGGACTAATGTCGCGTAAGTTTTTTTGATTGCGGCTTAAATTATTCTAAAGACTTCTCGAAAGTTGTCGAAAATATGACGAACATAATGCCGAAATTTGAGCGAATTCCTATTAATTCTTCCCACTAAAAAAATCCCCAAAAAGTACAAGTTAAAAAGCCTTCTTGTGTGGTTTCCCCCCTTAAACTCAACAACAAGTCGGGAAACTAGAAGCTAAACCCTTCAGGTATGAAAGGTTTTGTCTATTGCTTATAGAAGCATATTTGAGTCAGCATTTGTCCCAGTTGTACCAAGTTCGAAATGTTTATGTAATTTATCAGACCATTCACTTTAGTATGGTACTGATACTCAAAGTGTTAGAATGGCCAAAAGTGATTTTTTTGCCCTATTATAATTCGGTTATTAGTAATGTGATTTCCACCAAACTTGGTAGTATTGTGCTCCCTAATATGTCCTATATTATTGCAGAACTTGCTAATTCTAGGATAAACCTAAGGGGAGTTCCTAGTCCATTTCTAAAAAATATACTTATAATGAATCTGGTAACATACTATTATTAACTTTATTTCGACCGGTATCGATATGGAGAGTGTTTTAAGGCCTAGATACATGTACATGGGCCACCGCGTTTTTCAGGCGGTTGGGTTGGATAGTTTCTGAGAACGGCTCATTGAAGTAACTGACTCCTTTCGGACCTCCGCTGCTTGCAAAGTCAAAACCAATATCAACTTCGTAAAGTGCTGATAGAGGCCTTTCATTTGATACTACACACTATGCTCGGTGAAAAAAAAATGTACACCCCCTTTCTTCATGTGTAGGAACCGTCCCTCACCCCTTTAAAACTAACGTGGAACTATGTTACTCCTTACAGACAATAGGATTTATAGGTCTCGCCTTTCTACCAAATTTCGAATCAATAGTAGTAATCGTTTCTTAGATATAGATGTGAAGATGTGACAGACAGGCAGAGAGACGGACGGAGAGTAAACCGATTTTAATAAGGTTTTGATTTATTCAAGACCTTAAAAAGGTCGCGGATCCCACCAAACATTGAATATATTTTAATAGGGTTTTGTTCCATACAAAACGTTGAAAGGGAAGCGGTTGTAATGAAAAAAAAAAGATATGGAGAATATTCATTTGACTAAAGGAAATGTAAATATGGAATATTACTTGGAATAAAGATAATCTAAACAAGTCGGGAAACCGGGAGCTCGGCACTGGTATGAAAGGTATGAAGGTATGAAAGGTTTTGTTTGCTTCTTCTGTGTGTATATTTGAGTGCAAAACTATCCCATTTGTACCTAGTCCGTTATTTATATGCATTTAGTATGTCAGACTACTCACTTTAGTGTGATATTGATATTTAGTTGCGGTAAATTTACACGGTAAAGACAACTTTGAGCACTGTAACTTTGTTAGTAATAGTATGATTTTAATCAAACTTGGGAATAATACGCCTCATATTATATTCTATACTACATACAATTTCCCCCAAAATATGGTAACATACTATTATTAACTTGAGCGTATGTTTATATGGAGTATTGTGAGGCCTGGACACCATATAGAAGCAGCTTCATGATTTCTTTTCAGATTTTTCAGAAACTCTGAGAATGGGTCCCATAAAGAAATTATCACTTTCCACCACTCCCACTCCCCGCCTTTCTAACAAATGTCTAAATTAAGACCGGCATCGAAAAGTACTAATCGATACCTGACAACATGACTATATAAATTTTTTATAAATTTTGTACTCCCCTTTTGCACCCCTTTAATCTCAACGTAGAAGGATATCACTCTCTGCATGTCTGAGCGTTCACAGTTTCCACCTTCTCATAAAATTTCGCTTCTGAGAAAAGTGCGTGTGACAGACAGACAGACAGACACCTACTGGTGTGGCCTCCATTGTTTTCGCGGACGATATTGCTGCACGCCTTCTCGAAGAAGTCGAGCTTTATGCAAATGAAGCAGTCTGTGAGATTAAATCCTGGTTAGAGAATGCTGGTCTACAGCTCGCAGAGCATAAGACGGAACTAGTATTTATTATGAAGCGGAGAAAGTGCACTTCCATGGAGATCAAAGTTGAAACGCAAAAAATTCATTCCAAGCCTGCGCTTAAGTACTTAGGCGTAATGATTGACCAGAAGTTAAACTTCAGATTGCATGTGGAGGGTGCTGTAAGCAAGGCATACAACATCGGAGCGCTGGTTGCGAGAATGCTACTACTGCTACCCAAGGCCGAGCCGTCGACCCCTTATTTCGAAGGTGGTGAGTTCGATTCTACTCTATGCAGTATAAGTAGATGCACTGAAAAATATAGCAAATAAGAGAAAGATTGGAGCTGCGTATCGCATAAGTGTACTCCGAACATGTTGCGCTTACAATACAATATCTAACGTAGCAGCTTGCGTTATAGCAGGAATGGTTCGGATTGAGATTCTAGCAGAAGAAATACAACGACTTTACGATCGAATCTATCTCACAGGAGAATCTCCTGCCCGTCGGCGGCAGTTCGCATGAACTGAAACTGTCGCAAAATGGCAGAAGATGTGGGACGGCTCAGAAAAAGGTCGCTGGACTCACAAAATCATATGGGATATCCGGAAATGGATCGAGCGATCCTACGGCGAGGTAGGTTTCGACCTAACTCAATTCTTAAGCGGACACGAAGGCTATGGAGCATATCTGTATCGATTATAAAGTGCCCAAATATTGCAGAGGACGCAAATTTGAAGCCCAAAGGGCTCCATTGGAAGCTACAACCGGGGCGCATTTTACACCCGAAAATATAATGGAACTTATGGTGAAAGCAAAGGGGATATCGGTTGAAGTCGAAACGGTGATTGCAGCCATTGGAAAGAAGCTTAGGCAGGAAGAATTAATACGAAACAATGAACGCGAGAGAAGCATGAATGTTAGCATGAGTGCAGAATAAAATCTGATCCAGCCCCGCGATTTAATACCAAATGGAAGTCCCACGGGGCGAGTGGAAGTGATTTTAGTGGGTGAGAAACCCACATAACCGTGTGACAGAAACCTGCGGTAGCTTTTGAAGCTTTCCACCTTCCATTGGTAAAAAAACACAGACAGACGGACAGACAGACATTGCACCGATTTTAATAAGGTTTTGCTTTGCAAACAAACCCCTAAAAATGCTTTTTAGAGAATTCAGCTTGCGCTTGCGCTCAATATAATATAATTCGTAGTCATGTTGTGTTCTGCGAATTATATAGAGGAGTACTTAACATTTGCGAGCCATTTCGGTCACGCTGCTCCCAGGGCAGAGGTGAGGCAGCCTTTGACGATTTGCCTCTGCCCTGATAAGAAACCGTAAAGCCGTCATCAACTAATATTTTTAAAAAATGCTATTCTATGGAAAAGGGATAGGTTAAGAAAGTTGAATGGGTTTTCTAAGCGCACTCCATGCAAGCTAATTGGAAAGTTTTTGCCAGCTATATTGAACTGGAAATAAAATTTCGACATTCGATCCTTCCCGTTGGGAGCATGAGTTGAATTCTGCATTGTCTGATTGATCTGCATTGTCATTACACGGACAAGCTATTCCGTTCTTTTTTCCCATCACAATCAGTGAAGTTGTCCTGGCTATTAGAGGATCTGTTAAAAACATTCTTCTATCATCCGAAGTCATAACTTGGCTTCGTTGACTTGATATTTCACCAATGAAATCTTTCAAGTTCTGCAGTACCGGAATGCCAAGTAGGCTATTTTATTTGGTCGATTACGAACTTTTCTTATTATTTCGAAACAATTTCGGATACTATGAATATGTGTGAATTGACATTGTTTCAAGCTAGTGTAAATTTGGTTTTGACTTTTAGCCCTAAAATTTGTTTGTCCCAGGAGGAGAGGAGTTCGGGTGGATTGATTTTGGGTCCCGGACTTAGTAATGCCTTCCACATTATCGTTATATTCACATATTAGATGGGAGTCAAGCAGGAAAAGCAATGGAGTTTCTTGGCGGCAGGAATTGTGATGGTGTATATGCGTGGTAAGCAGTAGCTAACTGTTGCGTATGTCATTGACCCCTATATGGTTTTCTTGTCCCCATTCGGTACATCACATATAAGACACAAACACCACCAAAACAATACTTAGAACTTTTCACGCGCAAGTGTTTGAGAACGTCAATGTCATGTGTAATGCTTTTCTCCTACCATACAAATTCAAACAATGTGCTATGAGATCTCCTGTATGTAGTTTTCTTGATAGAAGTTCGAGGTCAGGATCGTTCACCAGAAATTGACGTCTAGCAATAGCAGTTTTAAATTACAATGAGATGACAAATGTATGAGTATTATAGTTTGGTAATTTAGAAGTAAAAACAAGAAAAGGTGCAAGGATATTCAGTTTTGAAAAGTAGGAAACGATGTAAGGGACAGGAAATTCGTTGAAAGATGTAATAATGTTGTCACTGGTGTAGATTTTAGTTGTCCCACGACGTCCAAGCAAGCTAACAGAGAGAGCTAAGTTCTCTGGTCCGACCGACGATTATTGTACGTTGGGACGAGAATCGACTAGGCCTTCGGTCTACGTATGCCAGCTGTCATTCCGTTTGTAGGTTAGATAACCCACGTATGTTTCTACAAGTTTTGTGACGGCACTTGCTTGTGTCGGAGCCTGTCGGAACAGGCAGTACACCTGTTACAAGCTTAGGCATAGATGCCGTTTTCAAATGTTCGTGGTTTGGTTATGTTGTATATTCTTTTTAGTTGTATGTGTGTGATTTTGGTTTGTCCCCCAGGTCTGAAAAGACTCCAAGTGGGCTAATTGCTAAGACGAGGCCGTTGTTTTCACAACGATTTTAGGTTAGGTTATGTATTTAAAACATGTGATTGTAAACGACACTTTTTACTAAGATATTTTTTAAAAGTTTATTAAACTTGTTGTAAGTCAGAAAAACTGAAAACTACCAACTTCAGTGAACAATACTTTGGGACATATTGATCTGAGACCAGAGTCGATAGTATACGCTCTGATGTCCCACTGTTAGCAGTGTCCGAAGAAATTGAAAAACTGTGAAAAGAACTTTAAACATTGAAAACCAGTATGTATAATTTGATAAATGATTTTTTAACTTTCATATACTTCTGCGGACTATTTAATTATTGCGTTCAATCTCACCTGTTCATAGCCTAAAAAAATGCACAAGAAGTACATATTGCAAGAAGACATGTTGTAATGTACATAATTTATCATTTTAACATTTGTAATAATAGTTGTTTCTCAGATTCACAAACTTGCAAAGCAAACTTGTCCCATCAAAAATAAACATTATATTACCTGTTTCAGTCCATTATCCCTGTGGTATTCAACATCATAATAAATGTATAAAGACAAGAATCCCTACTATGCGGAAAACTAGAGTGTTTCGCCCGGAAGTAGCCTAGGCGCCACACAACGGGTAGAATTTGTTGTACGAATTCATTTAGTACTGGAACCTCTAGACAGGAAGGTTAATAGAAAAAAAGGAAAACTAGAAAGTTAACAAGGATAAGACCAAAACACTACATTGAAGAGGTATTAAGTGCTCAAGACGCTAAAAAAACCCATGAATTTGTTAATGATTCAATGACTGGCATTAGCAACTGTCGAGACGGGATGTAATTTGAACTGATGGTCGTTGTTTTGGTAACTTACGAGTCATGACCTGGGCAATAAAATAACCCAAAAGTATTTATGACACCTTGACTTCACTCTCTGCAGTAATGCACTACCTGTTTGCTAACTTGGCTTTTCCGGATTTCATGGCATAACGAGGTCCTGTGCTAGTGCAGTTTTAAATCACGGGCAATCCCAACATTTGTACAAATACGAAAATAGAAGAGGTATGCACTTGTATGGAGTTTGTGAAATTTTATATGGAATTCATTTTAAACGTGATACAGATTTCCATCAGCATATGCAACTGCTGTAAACATACACTTGTACCGAAACAAAACGTATAGTATATTACTATTACCTGAAAATATCATAAAATGAATGTCAACAATGCATATATATGTATAAGTCATTACATATGTTGGTTAGTGCAAAGTGCTCTTCATCCTAATCTATACTATATTGTGCAACGCAGAAACATCAAAGCTTTTCGCGGACATATTTTTGGAGATTAGAGAGTCAACTATTCACTTCACCATTTATTTTAATTAAATTAACCGCAAAAGTGATAAACACGCTTGATTATCCCTAGGAAAATGTCGTTGCATCATTATTACAATCCTCTGTCCGTAAACAACCCCAAAAATCCTAAGGCGATTCAACATGACTTTCAAAAGCGCATCGGCCAGGACCCAGTTCGTCCTTGCCAACCCTTGATCACAAAGATTATTCAGGAACATTTCAAACGTAATTGAATATGAATATATTATAGTGCCCTGGGTGACTCGAAAGAGGGTATCAGCCTCTCCTACGAAAGTGTACAGTAGAGCCATATGGTGCCTTGGCTGGAGGTTTTTACATTATGTTGTTTTATTTTTTTAGGCCTACTTGATCCCCTCGCCATGCTCTTCACCCCTAATAATCACTTCCTTGTGATCAGAGAAATTCCATATCCATTTACAATCCTCTTCGTCATGGATAGTCTGCGTGAAGGGTGTAGGACTAATCAGGATTGATTGATTTTATTATTCACCCCCTCTAACAATTTCATCCCATCCATATGACCGACCACTACTACCACTACGGCCGGTGGAAAATCCGCGAAACTTTTCCTTTGCAGTGCAACTTCGTCAGACCTAAATATGATGCACTTTGTTGTCCTTATACTCCTTGACATCGGGGCGCTACGGGTTTTTAGTGACATGTGTTGTTTATTCAATCAGCCAAGGGTGAAGATTGTCTTTCTTTTCGGTATGTGTGTGCATATCGTCCCTGAAGTTCCAAAACTAAAACTGGATAAGAACCGTACCGTGACCGAGTGGATTATAACCGAGGGGTGGAAGCACGTTATTAGTTGATTACAGGACACATTATCATGATTATCGGGTGTTTGGGCTGTTCATGTTGATCATGATCTCAAATTTTATTAGTTTCATCGCGGCAACAGAGAACAATCTGAATTCGAACAGATTTCATGTGAGAGGGAGCTTGGTACGACTATAAGCCTTAATAGTTTGATTAATAGCCTCAAAACCTCATGCAGTTAATTTTCTGTTTTCGTATGAGATTTATATAGGATGACCTAGAGGTTAGGAATAGTTACTTGGAGGTCGGAGAAACCACGTGAAAAATATTAACCAATTCTATTTATATTTTCATCTATGCACATACGTATATCATGCATATAAAGACGTTGAACGGCTTTTTACTCACCTGAACAAATTCGATTAGTGGTCTATCTAATCTTCACTGAAAACTTTTTATTTGTTTTGCAATTCACTGTACAGGGTGTCCTGTACCACTTGTTTGAGGAAGAGGAAGTTACGGAGCTAAACAGTTTTTCGTAAATAGTGTCGAAAAGCTTGACCTTCCCAAAAAAATCATAGCTTCCCAGTCCCTCAATTATTTAATTCCAGATTTGTTACCATTATCGGAAACTACATAATATTTCGTATAAATAGAAATTTTCTCATTTTGAAGAAATTTCAAAATATAAATTTCAATATGCACTATTGTAACGGTACTTTTAAACTTACAAACCTGCAAAGTTGATAAAAGTTGCCCCATTATGTTAGCTTTCAAATGACATGTAAAAACGATGGACTTAATTATGCAAAATTTACGAATATTACTTATTAAACGGGAGAAAAAGTGGTCTTAATATGGACCAAATTCCCTTAAAAATGGAGATTTTAAATGCGAACAATAGAAAATTAATGGCCCAAAACACTAGAGTTATAATTTTTAGCTGTATTTGCTTCATATTAAGACAATTATGTAGACAACGGAATCATGTAGGGGGCCGAAAATTATTTGGAGGATTCTTCTCTCGCATGCGACTAAGTCTCCGAGGAATGCATGAGGATTTTGCCAGTCCTCGTACAGTAGGAGCTTTGGCCCTATGGTGAGACGTTTCGAGCGAAACAGTTTTTGTAAGCTGAAATAGGCTCTATTGGCTGACA
This sequence comes from Hermetia illucens, assembly GCF_905115235.1. NCBI lineage: Eukaryota > Metazoa > Arthropoda > Insecta > Diptera > Stratiomyidae > Hermetia > Hermetia illucens. The sequence continues at coordinate 84,848,416 of NC_051852.1, read as the reverse complement.
ACAACCGTGCGCTGATTTTATCGTCATAGCTATTATTTATTACTTTCATTTCACCAGTCCAATTTAACGTTGTTGATTGGTTGGGTTTTAGTGCTGACGTTGCCACCATATCTTTTGTCTTGCCTTCATTGATCTCGCGCCCCCTGCTTGATCTGGATAAAGGCAGTTTGTACGTCTCGAGCCATTCTTCGCATGATGTCGACATCGTCAACATAGGCCAGTAGTTGGGTGGACTTAAAGAGGATCATACCCCTCGCATTTCCCTCAGCATCACGAATCACTTTTGCCCCAGGTGTCTCAGACCATTGTTGATGCTGAATGGTCTTGAGAGTGATCCTGCTGCTTTTATCTGGCCTCGCACATTGATCAAGGTCAGCCTAGTCTGTCTTATCAATTTCGTCATCATCATCATCAACGGCGTCGAGGTCCACCAATTTGGTATCCCTAAAAGCTGTTTGGCGTCCAGATCTACGCCATCGCTCCATCTTAGGCAGGATCTGCCTCGTCTTCTTTTTGTATCATAGATATTGCCCCTATAGACTTTCCGAGCTAGACCATCCTCATCCATACGGATTAAGTGACTCGCCCACCGTAACCTATTGAGTCGGATTTTATCCACAACCGGTCATGACGGTCATGGTATCGCTCATAGATTTCATCATTGTGTAGGTTACGGAATCGTCCATCCTCATGTAGAGGGCAAAAATTCTTCGGAGGGTTCTTCTCTCGAACGTGGCCAAGAGTTCGTAATTCTTCTTGCAAAGAACCAAGTCTCCGAAGAATACATTAGGACTGGCAAGATCATTGTCTTGTACAGTAAGAGCTTTGACCCTATGGTGAGACGTTTCGAGCGGAACAGTTTTTGTAAGCTGAAAGAGGCTCTGTTGGCTGAAAACAACCGTACGCGGATTTCATCATCGCGGCTGTTATCGGTTATGATTTTCGGCCCTAGATAGGAGAAATTATCAATGGTCTCAAAGTTGTATTCTCCTATCCTTATTCTTCCTGTTTGACCACTGCGGTTTGATGTTGTTGGTTGGTTGGTTTTCTATGCTGACGTTGCCACCATATATTTTGTCTTGCCTTCATTGATGTGCAGCCCAAGATCTCGCGGTGCCTGCTCGATCTGGATGAAGGCAGTTTGTACGTCTCGGGTGGTTCTTCCCATGATGTCGATATCGTCAGCATAGGCCAGTAGTTGGGTGGACTTAAAGGGGATCGTACCTCTTGCATTTACCTCAGCATCACGGATCACTTTCTCGAGGGCCAGGTTAAAGAGGACGCATGATAGCGCATCCCCTTGTCGTAGACCGTTGTTGATGTCGAATGGTCTTGAGAGTGATCCTGCTGCTTTTATCTGGCCTCGCACATTGGTCAGGGTCAGCCTAGTCAGTCTTATCAATTTCGTCAAGATACCGAATTCTCTCATGGCCGTGTACAGTTGTACCCTGGCCATGCTATCATAGGTGGCTTTAAAGTCGATGAATAGATGGTACAACTGTTGTCCATATTCCAACAGTTTTTCCATCGCTTGCCGCAGAGAGAAAATCTGATCTGTTGCTGATTTGTTTGGAATGAAGCCTCTTTGATATGGACCAATGATGTTCTGGGCGTATGGGGCTATCCGACTTAGCAAGATAACGGAGAATATCTTAAAAATGGTACTCAGCAACCTGATACCTCTATAATTGCTGCACTGTGTAATATCTTCCTTTTTATGTATAGTGCAGATCACTGAACCAAAATACTCTACCAAACGCCCTAATATTCCCATTCTGTTGGAAATCAGATTTCCTTCTTTGTCTTGGCAGGATGACCATCGAATTGTATAATGTTTCATGCTGGTGGCTTGTTAGTAAAACTTGCACACCTGGTGGGGTTTGCTCCCTGTACTTTTCGAGTTCACAGACTTGTTGGTTCTCTTAGGTTTTCTTTTTTCGTCTGTGAAGTCTTCTTCGCTCGGCGGAGTTCGTGGCAAGTCTCCGCACGTACCTGCATTCTTTGAGAATGCAACTTTACTCGGTAAGCAGCATTCTTCCGTTCCAATGATAGCTTACATTCATCGTAGCACCAGCCGTTGCGTCTTTTTTTTGATAACATTCCTCAGGTGATTGTGAATATCATTTGTTGGTGCTTCATCTTCAGAACGTCTGTTGACTGTGCTGCACATGGCTTCAGTGTTAATGCTCACCTGATTGTCAGAGGGGATTCTAGGTTTTGGAGCTCGGAGCACTATACCAACGAGATAATGATCCGAGTCTATGTTCTGATATTCATCAAGGCTGAGAAGTGGCGCCGTTCAATTACCACGTGATCAATTTGGTTGAAAGTGGTCCCGTCTGGAGAAGCCCACGTTTATTTTTGGACCTCTGTCCGCGCAAACCAGACATTTCCAATAACCATTTCGTGTGACACTGCTAATTGAATTATCCGCAGTCCATTATCGTGGGTATCCCTTTGTAAGCCATGGTAGCGAACGTATCCCCTGAAAACGGGCCCCGTATTTACTTTTCTGTTAAAATCTCCAAATATAATTTTGATATACTTGGGACAGGCTTCCAGGGTTTGTTCTACTGCCTCGTAGAAAGTATCATTCTATGGCTCTGCAGTCCACTCTGTATGGGCGTGACCGTCAAGGAGGCGTATATTTCTAAATTTGTCTCGGAAGCGCAGAGTGAATAGCCGTTTGCTTATGTTTTCAAAGCCTATAACAGCAGGTTTCATTTTTTGGCTAACTAAGAAACCTACTCCGAGCACATGATCCACTGGATGGCCAGTATAATATATGGAGTAGTGACTGTTCTTCAGGAAACCGGTTCTTGTCCAATACATCTCCAAGGTATCGGGTAGGTGCTTGGCAGCTCCTTCTCTATACAGGAACTCACCTTCTTTGAAAAAATGCGCAAATCGTTATTCCGTTTTCGTTGCCGGGTTCGTCGTTGTGTTGTCAGTTCAGTCCGTATGGGTTCGTAGCAAGTTGTTTTCCATGTAGGGTTCTCAACCTTACCCAACCCTCTACCTGGAGGAGATTATTTTGTCCTGCTTTTAGACGCGGGAGACTTCACTTGATCCTTCCCCGTGTGCAGCTTTTCGTTAAGAAAAAGATCTCAACAGTCACCACGTGGAGATAGGGTTTTGTAGTAGAGCTGTTGGTGTTGATTCATCAGGTGTTTCCCAGGTTTATGATCCATCGTGGGCACCAATCTACGTTTCGTCCTGGGCCTATACTACCCTTTGACCACCATTAAAATTTATACCATCGTAAATGGGGCTCCCTGTATATGAGCATGTACTATTAAAATTGAATAATAATTCTGAAATCCACCATTTGCTTTAACTTAATAATGATTAAGGTATGACGTAACTTTATGTTTTCTTTAAATTTTATATCAACAAATTATAATACTTCCCCCTGTTTTTGAGGATTTGTGTGAAACAAAACCTTATTAGAATCGAATCGATGTCTGTCTGTCACACCTGATTCATTCGGAAATGACTGGTCTGATTGTCGTGAAAATTGGTGAGAACGTGTGGGTTTTTGCTCCCTTTACAGACAGTAAGTGGCGCTATTTTGTGTTAAGTTTAAAGGGGGCTCCCCATACATGTGAATGGAGGGTGTAATTTTTTCTCCATGTGGGCTATCAAATGAAAGGACTCAATTAGTACTTTTCGAAACTGGTCCCATATTTGATATCGGGTGAAACATAGAGGATGAGGACTCAAAATATGACCCCCAAAAAGCGATCAGGTCTCGTTCTCAGAACCTATCCAACCTCAAAATTCCAAAAAAATCGCAGTGGTGTATCTAAACAAAATCTAGGCCTCAAACTATATCCGGTTCCGATATCTGCACAAATAAAATTAATAATAGTATATTTAGCCAGAAACCCTTGGGTTTGAAGAAAATCCAACTATTATTAACAAAGTTAAAGAAGATGAAACTTTTACATTTTGTGTGAATTTCGTGGATTCTAAAACGTCTATGACTTCATCATAACATACCAATTCGTCAATACCACAACAAAGTGAGCTCACGTGAATGGGAGGTCGCAGAGAGGGATTTCGTTTTAGTTTTTTAATCATTTATATATTAATATCAATTAATTCAGATAAATATATTTGTACATTGAACAAGCGGTTTTCAATATACGTACTTTATATGTACAAATGTATACTTTTATGGACAAAGTGAACCGAAAATTTGTGTACCATCAATTTACTTTCGGTAAGAATTCAGTTTCTACTTTTCCGTTAAAGCTGCTGACGGGCCGAGCGGCAAGAGTTGAGGGTCTATCTGAATGTCGCTCTTGACATTTTTCACCCCAGTCACCTGTCAGGCAGTTCAATGCGGCGGCAGAGGCGAATTCTCGATCCGGGTTCGTATCTCCGATGTACTGCCACATCACTCCGCCCCCAGTTGAAACTGTGCGGGTTCAGCGTAGCAAACTGACCACGTAATTTCCCCTAATGGCCTGCCCGAGCGAATCTGAGTTTCTCGGACGCCTTTTTGAAGCGACCGCCGGCTCGTTCAACGCTTTCAGCTGCGATAAGGAGACCCGCTTGTGACGGTCTCGAACATTGAGCTTGAACGTACAAGATCTTCGCGAGGCGGACCGTGAACTCCTCTCGTGGGCTGTGCGGAGGCCGAGGAGGGCGAATGGCAAGGACCGTGACCACGACGGATCGCGACCAGCCATTAAGGCGACCTTCAGCGTCCGGTACCAATGTTTCAGCATACCATTGCACTGTGGATGTTATGCAGTAGTCATATGCCGTTTGAAGCTAAAGAACTTGCTTACCTCCGCAAAAAGAGTACACTCAAATTGCATTCCCTAGTCCGGAATGATTATGGCTGGTACTCCAAAGCGTGGATCCACTCTCGACGTAGGGCCCGTCATATGGTTGCGTCGTAATGCCAGTCAGAGGTCACCACAACGTAAACCTGTCGATGATTGTGAGGCAATACTGGTAACCGTGCGAGTCTCGCAAATGATGTCGAGATGGATGGTGTGGAAGCACTTGGTCGACCTAGGGACCTAATTCATTTCGTACCTGCTTGTTGACCTTGCACTTGTGACAAGCGATGCATTGTCTGCCCCAAGAGTTTATGTCCTTGTTCATGGGCGGCCAGAAGTATTTCCCAGTGACGGCTCGTCGTCTTGATGCCTGGGTGCGCAAGATCGTGAAATACTTTCCTGTGAAAATCAGCCGGAATGAATGGCCTGGGTCCCTTATTTGAGGTCTCGCAGAGTGAATAAGAGTTTGAGCCGAAAATAGGAAACTCCTTGAACTTGTATTTGGAATTTGCTTTCAGACTCTAAAGTTTTGCGTCATATTTGTGTGCCTCGGCGATTGTCGTATAATCGACATGGGCGGGGACTATGACTTCCGAGATTCGAGACAAAGCGTCTGCAAAAACATTGTCTTTCCCAGAAACATGTTGGATATCAGAAGTAAACTGGTTGATATAACTCATGTGCCGAAGTTGGCGAAGGGACGCTTTATCGAGCTTTTGTCTAAGTGCGAAAGTAAGTGGCTTGTGGTCCCTGAACACGGTAAACGGCCTACCCTCCAGGGAGGATTGGAAGTATTTTATAGCGAGGTACGCGGCGAACAGCTCACGATCGTAGACGCTGTAGTTACGTTGAACTGAGTTGAGTTGCTTTGAAAAGAAGCGAAATGTCTGATGCCGCGCGTTGCTCCAGCTGTCTCGAGGAATCCAGAAAATTTGTTGTGCTTGCCGGATGTCTGTATGGTGAATTGGGGTTACTGTTTAGAGTTTCCCGTGAAGACTTCGCTTGCGCTGCTGCAGCCATTTGTTATACTGATTACAAAGGATCAGTACAGATTTGACTTGTACCAGCAATTGTCTGATACGGCTGAAAAGACGGGCTAATTTGATTAGCGTGTACTGCAGTTACCATTTAACGGACGATGTGCCGGTTTGATGTAAAATTCGTGTCGGCTGAGCCCGTTGCTCGCTATAATACTGCACTACAGGACTTGTGGCGACTCCGGTGTTGGACCGTATAACACTCCAGAAATTCAATCACAGCTGCTTCTCGGATAATTTTCTCAAGAATGCGAACCGGCAGTATATGAGAACCGGGTAACACGGGAACACCGTGCAACAGGTGTATAGATGGGATACGATTTGACGAGTGTGAGTTATGTTAGTTACTTGATGTTGAATAGGCCCCCCAATAAATAAGTATCACAGTCTATTTATGTTATGTAAATTGCGTGGGATCAACTTTGCCAGAAGACATGCATCGTGCCAATTTGGTTCCACATCCGTTGATAATCCTATAACATAATTATATGTTCATTTATCGCCTTGCACGACGACCGTACGAATTGGCAAAACTGTAGCTGAAAATTTGCAGCTACTTGAAATTTCCTTCACGGGAGATTGATGGACTTGCACTTGCAACTTGCACCGACCAAGTTGCAGTAGTTAAACTGTTGTCCTTTGTTGTTCGGAGTCAACCCTTTGGGGAACTCTTTCTCCAATAAATAATAGAGTCTGTCTTTACATATTAGTTATAGAAAACCAAAATTAGAAGTATTTCAATTGTAAGGGGTAAGAATCCAGTTTCTATTTTTAAAGCTTTCGACGGGCCGGGCGACAAAATAGTCTATCTGAATGTCACTCTTGACATTTCTCACCCCAGTCGCCTGTCAGGCTACCAGCTGATTCTACGGCGATTCAATGCCGCGGCAGAGGCGAATTCTCGATGGCGTCCAGGGTTTGCAACTCCGATGTATCATTGCAAGTTGATGAACCGCTTGGTGTACTTTGTCGCCTCCGTATTTAACCAGCTCGACTGTAATTCCATCGGCTCCTGGTGACTTGTGATTTTTAAGCCGATGGTTTGCACGAACTCCCATGCTTCCAGCATTTGTAGATCGTCTTCAGTTGGCCCGACCTCCAACTCACCAATATTGTTGACCACTTCATCAACCTATAGCTCCAATATGCCTATTCTGTTGGAAATCGGATTATCCTCTTTGCCCCGGCAGCATGAGTATCACCTGGATAAGGTGTCATTCTGCTGACTTGTAGGTAAAACTTCCGCGCTGGTGCAGTTTCTCCTTGTACTTTTCGATTTCATAGACGTGTTGGTTCTCCTGGGCTTTCTTTTTCTTCCTATGAAGTCGCTTCTCCACTCGATGAAGTTTGTGATAAGCCTCTGCGCATGTCCACGTTCTCTGAGAGTGTAGTATTGCCCAGTATGCGGCATTCTTCCGCTCCGTTGCTAGCTTACATTCATCATCGAACCAGACGTTCTGACCTTTTTTGCGACTAGGGCCAAGTCCTTTTGGAGCCGCTTAGCGGAGATTCACCCGAGGTCATCAAAGTAGCGCATCAAAACTCACCCGCCTGAGTAGCTCACCTCCCTTTTGGAAGCAGGATGGCAACCACGGGGCCGGTTTAGGAACCAGGCTGTTCAATCTGCGGGCAGCCGTAAACCGTAAATGTGATTTAACAAAAACATTATGATAAAACGTATTAATGAGAATATAATAAAAATTATATAATTACATAATAACTGTTCCAATGGTATCGTTGTGAACATTGTTTGTTGATCTTTCTTCCCCAGGACTTCTGTTAGCTACGATTATTGTGGTATTCATTTCCCTTTATAGGTGTTACGAATTACTATTATGGATGGCTTTAGTGGTAACTCTCACCTGATTGTCACAGGGGGTTCGAGGTGATATTGTTATTAAAGCTCCGAACACCATGCCAACGAGATAGTGATCCGAGTCTATATTGGCCCCACAATATGTTCTGGGCAGACTGAGGCTGTCGTACGGAAGGTAGCGGTTCAAACCTCACTGGTGGTAGTGGGATTTGAATCGTGGTTTGACGTGAGTCGGCTCAGATGTGATTGAGCACCTGAGTCAAATCAAGGTAGTAATTTTGAGCGAGTGGTCTTGAATAAAGTGCTCTAACACACTTGGAGCGCTTGATCCATTTGCATGGTTACGCCACCGATTATTATTATATAGTCTGGCATTTATCAAGGCTGAGAGGTGTCGGTCTTCGAATAGCACTTGGTTAATTTTGTTTAGAGTCCCACGTATGTTTGTGGACCACTTTCCGCGCAAACCAACTTCCAAAAACCACGTCGTGCGACACTGTTAATTGAATAATCCGCAGTGCGTTATCATTGGCTTTTTAATATAAACTATGAGAGTCAACGTAACGCCTGTATGCGGGCTCCGTCCTTACTTGGCTATCTTGGCTCTAATCTCCAAGTATGATTTTGATTTCATACCTGGGCCAGGTGACAAGGGTTGGTTACACTATTTGTAGTATAATGAACGTTAATGAGACTTATATTTCAAAGTTTGCTTCGCAAACCCAGAGTGCATATCCGTTCACTTATGTTTTCAAAGCCGAAACAGCAGGTTTCATTTTTTGGCTGACTAGGAAGCCTACTCCAGAAACATGGTTTACTGGATGACCACTTTAATATATGCGCAGGAGACACGCCTTCATCTTTCTCCGTCTGCACTTTTTCATTAAGAAAGAAGTCCCAGCGATCACCGAGTGGAGGTAGACACAGGGGTTGAAAGTAGAGCTTGGGGGTCTTGCTTTTTCACTACTGATGACAATAGATAGGTTATAAGTTTGAAGTGAGTATGATCCTCCTTGACGGAAAGGTTTTAAATATTGTCACGTGGGCGAATTTCTAGCCTAATATGCTATACTACGGAATAAGCCTCCTTGATTCTTGGATACAAAGTCGTGTAGACAAGGTAGAAGAGAAAACGGGCAAATGGATTAGGGATGATATCAGTGCTCCCTTAAGGAAATATTAGGGCGTCCTTCGAAGAGTGCAAGCGAATCCGGGGATGATTGACTTAGTCAATAGGATGAACCGTATAAGGCGAACAAAGAAAGAGAATGATGCTGGAATAAAATAGATCCACTGAGAAGTTGACGGATAGTTCTCCTGACGAAGTGGAAGGGTGTTAGGAGGTCAACCGGTATTAAATCCAAAAGTGGGAGATAGCCATCGAATACAAGAACGCAAGGCAAAAAGACATTTGCATTGAGGTTGAAGGCATATGGATGAATTGATTACTGCGGGCAGGGTAAGAATAACTTGGATCATATGCAGAATCAAGGAGCATGTATTCCTAAAAGGATGTTTCAGATGCCTCTATTTCAACCATTTGGCAGCAGCGCGCACAATTCACCATGAAGGTTGAGGTTTAGGAAATTCGTAGAAAAGGGGCACTTCCTCATGGGTTAGAGGAGGGCCATGATGCGTATTGTGCAAAGGGAAAGAGAGTTTCGACGAACGGCACGCTGCAGGTGGTAGCAGGTGCAGGGCATATAGGATGTTAATTTGGAAGTAATATGTGGTTCGTATAGAAATCACTGGCGCTTTATTTGGGTTAAGGATATGCCTGGAAACGCCGCTATGTGGGTATGTTGAAGATAAGTAAACAATGGAGTTACCACTTTCCGAGGTAAAAGGTCAGGTTGATTGTCGATTTGACATACCCAAATACCTCATTTATGGAAGAGATGGTCTGGTGGATAAATGAGGATTACGTCTCCAACGACTACCACGCCGTCTTTTCCGACATTGGAAGCGGGAGAGATGACAAAAGAAGCCGAGAAATAAAAAACAGGCATATTTGGCTGACCTACCGTAATGTTTGCAGAAGAAATATCTCTGGTGGCCTTATAAGGAGGTCACGACCCGAAGGTAATGGTGATGAAATAGGTGAATCTTTTTCGCCAGAATATAACTAAAATAAATAACACTACAATGCAATAACAGCGTTTGCTTTACAGCAGGGAACCAAGATATTACTAAAATCAGGAAATCACGACGTAGTGATCGTCTCGTGACAAGGCAAGGGGGAACAAGGATACCGGGAGCTGGAGATGATGATGATGATTTCCGAAGTAACTTTAAGATGGCCGTATGGAAAAGCAAACGGTATTGCTATAGGCAGTTATTTGAATTTGTCTTATCCGTGGGGAAAAATTACCGCAACTAAAGTATCTGCGGATTATGTCGGAAATAATTATAATATAACTCTTGTTCGGCATTACGAGGCAAATTGACGACAATGAACGATTTAACGAAAAGAATATTGATTCCTGGGATTACAGAGATGGATCTACGGATGATTTGGGGATAACGAGTTGTAAAATTGGACCAAAACCAAGACAGTAGAAGCGGAGTTTTCCTTTCCCCTTAGAAGAGATGGAAATTTATTTTGCAACTGGAGCAGCCAAAATGTCTCTTTTTATATCGCAGTGTTGGAGGGTGATATAGAACTGGTTTTCCCCCTTCATGAAAATTGTGGTGACCTATAAGAGTAGCAGCGTGGGTTTTGGCGAAGTCGTCCTACGGTCGTTGCGATAGCAATAGTCGTCGATACGGCTCGGATTGCCATAGCTGCTAGTAAATGCTGCGCGGTGGTAATGTCATTTTGGCGCGCCAGTCATTCGTACTTAGAATGTGCAGCACTTTTAGGACAGTGGCGAATTAGGTAGTATGTATCATCGCGGGAATGGCCCTTCCTTTTTAACGAACGAGGCAAAACATCTCTACTAGAGAAGGTCGCACTTTTGAAAAGCAATCGGAGATGACAGCCACGGTAAGATAATTCCGATAAAGGCCCCTAGACTCCCACAATGATGCTGTGTATTTGGAAATGGGTCGAGCAAAAGCGCAGTGGTTATAGGATATATTGCCCTCGCTATGGGGATGAATACCTTTCCCACTGTCCCGAATGCGACCCTACACACGGGAACCTCGAACAAAGTATGTTTTAGTAGAGATTGTGCAATGCCTTCAAATTAGTTCTTGACAAATGAAATTGCGGCAAAGATAGCCCCATATTTCCAGAACGTCATTGGCCCATACCAAAGAGGTTTCACTCTAGGCAAATCAGCAACAGATTAGATTTTCTCTGTGCGGCAAGCGATGGAAAAACTGTTGGAATATGGACATCAATTGCACCATCTTTTCATCGCCAGGGTAAAATTGAACACGACCATGAGAGAATTCGGTATCTCGACGAAGTTAATAAGCCTGACTAGGCTGACCCTGACCAATGTGCGAGGCCAGATAAAAGCAGCAGGATCATTCTCAAGACTATTCAACATCAACAACGGTCTACAACAAAGGGATGCCCTATCATGCGTCCTCTTCAATCTGGCCCTCGAGAAAGTGATCCGTGAGGCTTAGGTAAATGCAAGAGGTACGATCCTCTTTAAGTCCACCCAACTACTGGCCTATGCTGACGATCTCGACATCATGGGAAGCACGACTCGAGACGTAAAAACTGCCTTCATCAAGATCGAGCAGGCTGCGATTGGCGCGAGCTCTTGGCCTGCACATCAATGAAGGTAAGACAAAATATATGGTGGCAACGTCAGGCCCGAAGACGAACCAGCCAACAACATCAAACGACACTGGCCAAACAGGAAGAATAAGGATAGGAGAATACAACTTTGAGACTGTTGACAATTTCTCCTATCTAGGGTCGAAAATCACAACCGATAACAACTACGATGATGAAATCCAGGCACGGTTGTTGTCAGCCAACAGAGCCTATTTCAGCTTACAAAAACTGTTCCGCTCGAAACGTCTCACCATAGATTCAAAGCTCTTACTGTACAAGACAATGGTTTTGCCAATCCTCATTTATTCCTTGGAGACTTGGGTTGTTAGCAAAAAAAATTACGAACTCTTGGCTGCATGCGAGAGAAGAATCCTCCGAAGAATTTTTGGCCCCTACATGAGGATGGACGATTCCGTAACCTACATAACGACGGAAGCTATAAGCGATACCATGAAGGTCAGGTCGTGGATAAAATCCGGCTCAATATGACCCCCTAATCTGTATGGATGAGGACGATCTAGCCCGGAAAGTCTATAAGGGCAATATCTATGGTAGAAAAAGAAGACGAGGCAGACCCTGCCTGAGATGGAACGATGGCATAGGTCAGGACGCCAGACAGCTTTTATGGATATCGAACTTGTGGAGTTCCTTATTAAAGCAGGCCTAGACCGGATACCGATTGCTGCGCCATTGATGATGATGAGTCTATACCTAGGTGATAGAGTAAACGACAAACAGCTACATATGTAAATGTGTTCAAATCAGCATCAAAGCCTAGAAGGTTGTATTACTTCTGCAATCTCTAAACCAATTCTTAAATTGTATGCAAATAATGATGCAGGAACTAATCCACAACCAATGGCAGCTGCTTTATTGAGTAAAGCAAATTAGCCTTCCTAAAAGATTCCACTCGAATGCAAACAGTTTAAAACAACACGAACTCGAATTTTGAAATAGATGTCATGCTAACCTCTAAAACACGCGAAAAAGCCTGAAGGTAAGGCTCATGGTGGTGCCGACATTCCGCGTCTCAAGCATTATGTCCTTGGAAACTATTGCACTAATTATGGACCCCTCAAACTTCTTCTATTCGGGTAATAGAGAGGTGCAGTGAATTCGAAAGCAACTCTAAACAATTTCGGGACTTTGGGTACGAGAGAGTTGTATCTCAAACACATCGTTCCCCACGGCTAAAAGATGAATTACCGGAGACTACACAAAGCCTACGAAAAGTTCTGAACAATAAAAATCTGCAAAGTATGAAAAACTTCCTTATTCTCTTTGAAAATCATGTAGGAATCTAAAAAATCGAAAGAAGATTTATCACCCTTACGCCTAGGAAATGGTGGCTGGCCCTGTAGTGACGCTGAAAAGGGTATTGCAGTTGCGATTGACTTCAAAAATTTTTATTTTTTACACTCAATTCAATGAAAAACAAACTTCAAACTTCATGACACGGGTTGGTTACTTTACGGACATGTGGAGATCGTCAGTTACAATTACGATCGTAAAACCAGAAAAAGATCCGACGCAAGTGGCATCACACCGTCTCAAAGCTTCCATACTATGCTATCAACCGTATTTGAAAATCTGTTAGCATCAAAGATTTCTTCTTACCAAATCACAATATATTCCCAACGGTCAATTCGGCTTCCGAGAAAAGCATGGCACAACAGAGCAGCTTCATCGTATTGTTTCGGCAATTTACATGTATGTGTCCGATTCATTCCTTGACGAGGTATCGCTCTTCAATCTCAGGCCTTCCCGAAATGCCCGTACTAATCCTCTACTGTTCTACACTAAGTGCTCCTGGAGTGACCCACTCGTCGGTTATGTTGGTATGGTTGATTCTTCTGCATGTCGCAGCCAGCAATGTAATTGTCACAGAACAGTATCAATGTTATTTTAGTGTTGAGAAAACTGCATTTCCAAACTTTAGACAAAGCAGCGAAAGTCACATTTTGCGCCATCATCTGTCGCTTTGATAATAGCTATTAGTTTTTCCGATACACTTCCAGAGGGAAACTAGTCTACTCTCTGTCGATTAGGCTTTTGAGATGTTCCTTTATCCGTTCCAGGATTATTTTGGCTATTATCTTTGCGACAGCAAGGAATATGCATATATCACTCTAAGGGGTGCCCGTCTTTGGAATTTTAACGATCATCCTCATCTTCCACTCTTTGGGAAAGGTCCAAGATTTCCAGGATTTCCGTATAAGTGGGAGTAGCAGGCCTGCAACTACAAGATCAGTGATGAATAATTCTGCGGGGAGATCTTCAAACCTAGCGGCTTTACTCCATTTGAATGCATTGACGGTTGAGATGATTTATTTTCTGGAAAAGCAATTCGTATCCGTAAATTAGGGTAACTAGCCATTTCATCCATAAGAGGAGGCACTTAATCGGACATCATCCGTTAGCGCATAATACAGTTTAATTATGATGCTTCTTAACCTTGACTGGAATCTTGCAGTCAAGATCACAGGTAGCCGTTAGTAACAATTCGTCCTCGGATTCGCGTCTGTGACTACTTGCCAGAAGAGGCAGAGGTGTAGGAGTTTCGGCCCAGAATATCCAGCTTATATCGCTAGAATTCTTGCTTGAATTGGAAAATCCGAGTTTCTGGGGATCGCGGAAATTGCAGGTTGCTAGCGCACAATTTTCCATCCCTTTTAGTCGCCTTTAAAGGGGAATAGGTGGAGAATATCCTTAAAATCCAACTCCGAGGGCAATAAGGCAAATTTTCAAAGAAATGAAATATTGCTTCGCAGTCTTTCTCGATATTGCACAGGCTGTAGATAGAATATGGCAAAATGGGGCATTGGACAATATTATAAAGCTCCCTCCTGAAAATATGCACGATATTTTGAAATCTTGTCTTCGATTGTTCCGTTTGAAATGTAAAATCTTCACAACTAAGGACCATGCCTTTATTCTCGAACGGTCGCATCCATGAGTTGCTCATAACACCACATTTATCCTCAAAAGGAAGTCACCGTATTTACAAGGAAATACAATGGTAAAGTCTACTGATATTAACAAAAGATTATTTGGTAAGAAGACTCACACCAAATTTGTTTCCGATACGCTGTATTTGTACGATAAAAAACGTCCTAGCTAAGAAAAGGAATCTCTTCCGTTTTCTGTGTCATGATAGCTCAATTTGAATCTGTGGCGGGTCTGATAGTGTTTAATGTTTCAGGTATTTCCGCGCCAGTAGTAGTAATTTCCTGAAAATGAATATTGATATGTGTTGGAAATTTTGTTATAATACTAAGTGATGCTTCAATTTGTTTCAGTGTTTTTAATATGATGGCATGATCCTTAATTTCCAATGGCGCTCTTAAAATTAAAATCCACTTCTCTCAAAACGGAGAACACTTGTAACCCGACTCTAACATGTTCGGGTCATCTGCTTAACATTTTCACGAACGTTTACAAATGGGCATAAAATAGGACATGGAACTATTAGCTGCAGACAGGATTGGTTCACAACAAATTTCTCTGGCTACCGAAAAGGAAAGATAACCAGTAGAAATATTTATGTCCACTGTGGAAAATGGAATTGGTTTCAGATAACAGGCAAACCTACAACAAGGACAATCGGACTGCAAAACCCTATCATGTCCCGGAGGACACTAACAGATAAATTTTCTATCTTTTGAAAATTACTTAAGTGGGCTCTTGAAAATGTTCCTATTTTCATTTGACAATTTTACGGTTTCTGGCTGACCACACATCAAAATGCGTCGTCGCCGGCAGCTGGTCGCCGTTAGAAAGCAGATGGACGTACCTACAATATTGCTGTTTCTGCAATGAAATGAGTATACCCAGAATATTATTGTAATTAACTGCATTTTTCGTAGAGATTATCGTTAAATATTTATCTCACGTCTAATTATTATGCTTGATTCAGAAGTTTTATCAAGAAAAGGCTCGTGATGAGTTGATTGTAATTTTATGGGAAAATTCCATGGTGGGATGTTTGGTTTATTTCCAGCGATAGGCTATTAAGAAATTTACGCCTAAAGCCGCGTATTTGACGTCAAGGAACAGATATTAAATGCAAATTTATGGCACAGATTTGAATGTGACGTACTTTAGGCCTACGTGAACTACTATTCAGTTGGATCCCACCACCTCAAGGTTGCTACAAAAGAGCACCTTAAAAAATATGCATAAATAAGTGAAAGCAAAATTTACGTAGACTCGATCTTTTCGTTAAATAGATGGAAGTTATCGAGTATTAACCTCCAATATGGAAGCAAGTGTGCTTATGCTTGATTTTGAGATATAATTAGGAAGATAAAATTAACGTTACTATATATGTATATATTTATAACCAAAATATAATTACACAACGAGCCGAAATAAAATAGTTTTTAATTGTTTTGCTAGGAACACATAAAGAGCAATCTAAGATAATTTACACAATTATATTTATTACTCTATCAAATGACTAATGGAAAATTCCTTGTGACGCCACTTGTTAAAATAATGGAAAGCCTGAGATATAATATTTTTTTGTAAAGATGAAAACCATGGAAAGCTGCAGTGTGGGGTTTCATCCTGCCAAAGTTATCAATTCCCAACCAGCATCCCTGCAGAAACATTGTGTCCTCAAAAATTGCTTTACGGGGTAAGGGATATAACTAAAAGTTCAACCCTTTTTCAATGTCGCCCTGATATCGGAGATCGATTTGCGGTACCGATGAGAACACTATCAAACTTATGAACTTAGCCTCTTTCTTTCCGTGATAATTTCTTTCTTTCTGGGTATCTCCATCTCCATCTTTCTTGCAATGGATTACATTTGCCATGCCGGATAGCGAAGGTGACGTAACGCTATAACAGGCGATGTTCCTCGCCAAAATAGTTCACATCGTACTCTTTCTTTTTACAGCCGTTTCTTTCCAGCTACAAGAACGTAGATCGAAATGATTCCCGACATACGCCCTTAGACATTGAATCTTTCGATATCGTTCTGTAAGCGCTTGCAATTCTTAAAGGACTCCGAAGGAACACCGTTGCCAACAATGTTCAATGTTATCAGGTGAGGTTACCACTTTAGATAGCAGTAACCTGCTTGGTTCCTTTGGTTCATCTATATATCGTATGATGCGCGATCATGTGGCGATTGCCTCTCCTACTAGCAAAAGGTGAATTTTGAATAATAGCCTTGCGTTTATGATGGCTAATCAAAACATTTTATTGAGGATTTTGACGTAATCAGATATGCTTTTACGTTGATTGTGAGCGCCTCTTTCACTTTTTGGTTGCTGATGATTACCGTTTCTGTCTTGTAGTTAGATAGATTCAAACCCGTTGTCTCCTTCACACTACATACTTCTTGTGATTTGGAAGTCGAAGTCGTTCAAATATCCTACCGCGGTTATCCTGTCAGTGATTTTCACATACAGCACGCCATAATGAACGGTATTCATTATTACTGGAGAATAACTCCTACCATAAAATTTCCGTTCAAGTAAGCTTGCATACTGGTATGACGATGGTTGACTCTTTTATCAATAAAACAACAGGGTTTTCCGCTACTTCGGAAATATTCCCTTTCTCAAGCTGGTAGTGAAGGCGTTGATAAATGCATCTGGATACTTCCCGACCGCAGCTTTACGGCTTCATTAGCAATTCTGTCAAAGCTTGGTGTTGGGGCATGGGGCATGAATAGGCAAGATCTTCTCCACCTCTACCACACAAAGGATGAATACTATTTTAAAGCTCTCTGAATAAAATACGAGGAGATACAGTATTTTTTGTAGTAACGCCACCATTATCATCAACGGTGGAAGAACCAGTATCCGGTCTAGACCCGTCATAATAAGGAACTTCAGATTTTACACCGAGATCCACCAATTCGATATCCCTCAGAGCGATCTGGCGTCCTACCCGACGGTATGGCTCAATCTAAGCCCGGGTTTGCTACGTCTTCTGTTTCTACATAGATATTGCCCTTCTACACATTCCGGCCTGGATCATCGTCACCCATACGGATTAAGCGACCCGGCTACCGTAATCTATTCAGTTAGATTTTATCCACAACTAGACAGCCATGGGGGAGAGGGGAAGTTATTAATGGTCTGAAAGTTGTAGTTTCCTATCTTTATTGCTTTCATTTGGCCAGCACAATTTGATGCTATTGCTATTTTGGTTTTTCTTGCTGATGTTGTTAGTATATATTTCATTTTACCTTTATTAATGTGCGATCCAAGATTTCGTGCCGCCTGCTCTATCTAAATGAAGGCTGATTTTACATATCAAGCTGTTCTTCTCATGATCCTGACATCGTCAGTATAGGCCAGTAGTGGACTTGAAGAGACTTTTGCATCTCGAGATTACCTCATCATCACGGATCATGGATGACGTTGAATGGTCTCCAGTCAGTTTTATCAATTTGTTTGAGATACCGAATCCCCTCATGGCAGTGTACATGTTTATCCAGGCTATGCTATTATAGGAGCCCTAGAAGTCGATGAAACTGATGGCCATATTCCGAAATAGTTTTTCTATCACTTCCCAGATAAAGGTAGCAGGATCACTCTCGAGATCATTAAACATCAACAACGGTTGAAAGCAAGGTGATGCCTTACCATGCGTCCTTATTAACCTGGCCCTAAAAAAGTGATCCGCGATGCAGATTTAAATGCAACAGGCAGCATCTTCTTCAAGTTCACCCAACGGTCCACTGCCACCAGTGAGATTTGAATCGCGACCTTCCGTACGACAGCCTTGTGCTTTAACCACTCACCTGTCCGGAATAAACAATGCCGACTTAAAATCAGGTAGGATTCATTTTCGAAAACTACTCAACCGAATTTATCACTTTGACTTTTGAGTAACTTTTAAACTTTAGAAAATTTAGTTTTTTCCCTGTTTCGAAATAGATTTTTTTCATGAAGTTTGTATCATGGCTATTATGATATATTGATGAATAAGTTTGTTCACCAGAACACTTTGATGTTGATGTTTTTCTAGTAAAAAGTAGGTATTATTTTATTAAGTCAACTGAAAACAATAAAGACAGGGGGCTACAACTTTGAACTTTCTTCACAATGGATCAAAGATCAAAGATTGGAGTCGGTGCGAGATTGCGGTCTCCCGAGATTTCCCAATATATTCCAAGTAGGAAGTATTGGCGTTACTTGAAGCTTGTTACTGGCTGAGGCATGATCCGAGTTTCAGACGTAACATTGCCATTATGGCTGATAGGTAAGCAGCCATTTAGGCTTTGTACTCAGTGGCCGCATCTAATACACTGGTGCGGCAGGTCAGTGATGCACTGATTCCCTGTTATAGGAACATGGAAAGGAATAACCGGGTCGACGGACTGGTCAAACAGGGCTCTGCTTTTGACCGTCCCTCGGTGGCCGCAGTCTGTCTCCCGCTGGCAACAGTCAGGAGTTTAATCAGCTCGCACTGCTAAACAGCACCAAGTCAATTAGGCTTTTACTAGCCTATAACTCGACTAGCCAAGAGCTTTTGGGTCAGTTGCGTGTAAATGCGTACAGGATTACGGCAGTTTGGCGGAGTGCTGACCTATAGGGGACCATGCCGTGAAATTCGACATACCCTATAATTTGCATTGTTGGAGCAACGGAGAGGAGGGGAAATTCTCAGGCAGTTCATCTGCGAACATTCAACCCTAGCTAGAGCCAGGCTGCGGACTCTAGGTAAATTATTCATTGAGGATGTGGCGCAGCAGGATTGGCTAATAATAAATTTCGAGTGTTGTTAATGCGAGCGGATAGATGACGCCGCTGGGGCTCTCCGTGCTTTTTAGAACTCGCCACAGGAGTGGAGAGCCAGCGATGAAATAGTTTCGCTGGTTGGAGACAGAAGGACGCGTGGAAAACTAACCGGTCTCTTCTGCTCCAGCCGTCACCGAAGACGCACGCGTCGTTCTTTTTAGTGTTTGAATACTTCTTTAAAAATACATAGTAAATTCAGTCACATTAAAGTCGTTCTTCCTTTTTAAGGTTTTGTGTGAAACAAAAATGAATCGAGACGGTGTCTCTCTGTCCGTCTGTCTGTCTGGCTGTCACACCCGATTTATTCGGAAACGGCTAGACCGATTGTCATGAAAATCGGTGAGAGTATGTAATCTGGTGTTCCCTTTACATGCAGTAAGTGGCGCCATTTCGTGTTAAGTTTAAGGGGGCTCCCCATACATGTGAATGGAGGATGCAAATTTTTTTTTCACAAAATGTAGTGGGATATCAAAAGAAAGGTCTCAATTAGTACTTTTCGAAACTGGTTCAATATTTTATATTGGGTGAAACATAGGGGAGTTAGGGCTCAAAATATGACCCCCAAAAAGTGTAATAGGTTTCGTTCTCAGAACCTATCCAACCGAAAAATCTGAAAAACATCACAATGGTGCACGGTGTACGAAATCTAGGCCTCAAAATATCCGGTTCCTGTATCTGCACAAATAAAGTTAATAATAGCATATTTCCACATTTTAGAAATTTACCCGGCACCCCCTTATGTTCATCCCAGAAGTATAAAATTTGGCATGCGTATAATGAAGAACAGAGTGCACAATTTGGTCAAATTTGAAGGAAATCCAACTATTATTAACAAAGTTATAAGGGGTAAAACTTTACCATTTTTTGTGAATTTCGTGCACTCTACAACCTGCGTGACGTCATCGTCACATATCAGTTTGAACGAACACAACGAAATGAGTTCTTACGAACGGGATCGCAAAGAGTTATTTTGTTTTAGTTTTTTAGTCATTTGTATATGAAAATCAATTACTCCAGACTCCAGACATGTGTGTATGTAGGTATATAGTATATGCGTGTTAATGAACTTTGCGGGTAGTGCCTAATTCAGATAGATATAAGAAGTAAATCGGAAATATGGGTACGATCAATTTATATACGTTCATATATGTGTACAGTATTCGGAAATAGGCAGTTTGTTTGTTTAGGGTGAGCGTAATATCTACGGTTGTAATATGTATGTATGTCTCGTAGTTTGGAAAAATATGAAGGAATATGTTGAGTTTGTAGCTATATACGGATAGAAAAATGTGCGTTGAAGTTTCTTACATAAAATGAACACAAAGCCTTTACCTTTTTTGACTATGATAATGATAATTTCTTATTACAAATGCATTATTACCTTTAGGGAACTTTTGGTTTGCATGTAATTGCTCATGATTACCTTTGTGTGAAGTAAAACCTGATTAGAACTGGTTTGCCGTGTGAGTGAAAAGGTGGGAGCTGCGAATCCTGACACATGCAATGTGAAAAAAGGCATCCTGATACATGCAATGTGCAAAAAGGGGGTGTACAAGTTACTACAAAAGGGAAATGGATGCCGCAATAACCGCAGTCAACATAGTTCCTGTGATGAAGCATCAACAAATGATCTGTGGTTGTGAAGATCATTTTTTGAAGAAACGTTATCATTGATATGGCCACAAACACACTTGGCCCCAGTCGCAAAAGGAGTTGGAACGGCTAGTTTGACGATGAATGTAAGCTAGCAACGGAATGGAAGAATGCCGCATACTGAGTAATGTTGTATCCCCAAAGAACGCGGGCACGCGTAGAGACTTATCACGAACTCCGGTGAGCGGAGAAGCGACTTCACAGGCAGAAAAAGGAAGCCTGGGAGAACCAACAAGTCTGTGAACTCGAAAAGTACAGGGAGCAACCGTACCAGGCCCGGAAGTTTTACCAACAAGTCAGCAGGATGAAGCCTTACACACCTCGATACTCATCCTTCCGAGACAAACAGGGAAATCTGATTTCCGGCAGAATGGGATACAGGAGCAATGGATTGAGTACTTAGATCAGCTACTGAACAACCAGAACATCGGCAAGTTGGAGGTCCCGCCAATTGGAGGCGCACTTCATCGGCTAAAAAATCATAAGTCGCCAGGAGCCGATGGAATTCGAGCCGAATTAGTTAAATAAGGAGGCGACCAGTTACACCAAGTGGTTCATCACCTTGTGCTCAAAGTATGGGGCAGCGGATCAATGTTTGACGATTGACAACGACGCATTATCTGTCTCTAATATAAAAAGGGAGACATCACACAGTGCAGCAATTATAGAGGTATCACGTTGCTGAGTACCAGTGGATAGCCCTATTCGCTCAGGACACCATTGGCCCATAGCAAAGAGGCTTCACTCCAGGCAAATCAGCAACAGATGAGATTTTCTCTATGCGGTAAGGGACGGAAAAGCTGTTGGAATATGGACATCAGTTGCACTTTAAGGCCGCCTGTGACAGCATAGCCAGGGTAAAACTGTACACGGCCATGAGAGAATTTGGTATCCCGATGAAATTGATAAGACTGACTAGGGTGACCCTGACCAATGTGCGAGGCCTGATAAAAGCAGTAGGATCACTCTCAAGATCAAGATCTCACTTTTGAGATTTGATGTATGAGGGGGAAGGCGGATACTGGAATTAATTTCACCAACAGTTCGCAGAAACTACCCAACCGACATATCTGAAACGAATCCCGAAACTGTCACTAGGACTCGAAATACTCTGTATATTGATATCTATTCAAATAAAGTTAATAATGGTACTAGTATTTCAATATTTATTATTAGTATATCTGTTTAGAAATTGATTGCAAACATCCCGTAAATTTATTCTCGAATCATCAAGTTCTTCAGTAATATACGCTAGACTATAGAGCATGATATTGCCAAGTTAGTATTAATGCTAACAAACTTACAATGGGTCTAATTTGTCTATTTATTCCAATCTAAGACCTCGAATGTCAGTATCACACACTAGTGAATAGTCTGACATAATTTATGCATATACATTACGAGCTAGGTACAGAGGGGATAAATGTCACTCAAATACCCATGTATAACAAATACACAAAACCTTTCATACTAGCAGCCTTCAACTTCCGGTTTCCTGACTTGGTTTTTCTGTGAAATCAGACAATCAAAACTTCCGATATTGGATAACCATAATGCCAGTATTGTTAGCTTAAATACAGCACAAGCTGATAGCATAAGAAGAAATTAAAATTAATAGACAAGAGGTAGCTTTCTCCAAACTACAATTTTTGGTTTTAAACGTAAATATATATTTCGGGAGCGACTTAGCCCTTTCTTCAGCGCAAAGCTACTAAAAACAAATGCGATTATAACATTCTTTTATACTTATAATTACTTAATTACTTTTAAAATTTTTAAACTTTTAAACTAATTACCAGTGTTTAATAATCGCGTCGCGTGTTCCCTCAAAATTTTTAGACTTTCCCAAGGGTCCAAGATTGTTGTTCGGTTTGCATGACGCAAGAGCTTTAGATTTTCCCGTTGAATGGTATGACCTTCTTCGACTATGTGCTCTGCAATTTTGACCACGTCACCTTATTAAAGCGGGAAACCCTAATCTCTGTTGCTAGACTTGTAGTCCAGTTTAAGGATGTTAGATTTTAAGACACTCTCGGTATTTTTATTACGGATTGCGGTCACTTTTTAATGCCACCAGCATCATAACTCAAAAGTCTCTAGGTATCCGTTAGTGCTTTGCAAATTTGTGTCTAGTTTAGTGACCTCTGATCTAACAACTTTTCAGTTCATTTTTTTGTTTAAGTCAACTAGGAAATTGTCGTTCACTAAGATTCTAGTAGTTCGTCCTTCGGCCAGGCTTTGGGCTGTTTTTCCTGTAGTTAACAATGATAGGAAAATTAAGTTCTAGTTATGAATTAACATCCAACACTTGTCATTATTAGCAATGGCGTTAATATTTCCAGCTATCACTTTCAGGCAGCTTATGAATATTATCATTCTGAATTTTAATTAGAGTAATTTTCCAGTACTCCGATATCACGTTGATTACTATAATCGGTAACCAATTAAGGATGTAAATTCGTTGCCAGCAGCATTATAGTTAATTTCGCTCCCATCAGTGCAAACAATAAAACGTGCTCACCGGTTTCTGCATTTATATTTATTTTTTATTATTGTTACTGATTCTCCAGTAAGATTGCAAACCGACAGTGTCATCCATTTTATCGTGCCTCTTCCGAACATAAAGATTGTTTTCTTACTTGAACAGGATAACACGCGCCAATAACCATAAAATGAACACTATTCCTACCTTTTTTAGTGGGTTTGGCTGATCATTTACCGTCCATCGTTTATAACTGGAAGCACTCTTCCCATTTCAAACAACGTAATTTTTATGACTGAATCGGTTAAAAACCTCAATTAAGACCAAGTTCGGGACCATAAAATCCCAGGGTTGGACCACAGTTAAATCTTGGGGTCTGAGGGCAATTAACAATAGTCGGGACGGCAATCTGATAAAATGATATCCATTACAATTTTTATCCCATCCCACCCACTTTTTAGAGTAATGCTTATAAAGTCTTAGGCTGTGATGCCGATTCTCAGAAGTATTCTCTGAATAGTACGCAGAAAAATTATGTTAGCATGACGGCTAACTCTAATTTCATGGAGCCAATAAAATTTTCAAGAAATTTTGTTGGCAATAATTATTAGAAATTTTTGAAGATAATTATTCGAAAGTTAAAGAAACCTCGCGACACGTATTGTCAAAAGTTTGTTACTCACTTAAGATGTATGGTTTCAACATTTAGACGATTTGTTCGAAGTTTTTGTTGTCAGCTTTTTTTTTGCATGTCAAATGGCACCCCTGAATTTTGCTAGAGATTAGTAGTTTCCAAGGTAAATTGAGCTTTCTTCGAGTGATTTGAGGCAGCCAAAATTCTAATCTTTTTTCTTCTTACGAGAAGATGCTTTATAAAACGATACCACTTCTGACCATGGTGTATACATATTTAAATGTGTGTTTGAGAAAAAGAAAAAAATCCAGTGACACACGAACGAATCGTCTCGACCTTAGATAAAGCTGGCGCCGACGTAATCAAAAATTTGTTGACATATTTGAGAAAAAGAAATAAAAAGATAAAATTTTCGGTTTTCTTGTCCAGCATTAATTGTTACCGAAGACTCTGTTCATTCTTTTATTATTCTTTCTCGCTTTGCATGATGCCATCGAGGTCCTAGCAGAGCCCCTGACTCGCAATCACATTGGCCCGGGGCTCACCTTGGCCAGGAATTTCTTTGAGCACATTCCACATTCCAGTCGATTCAAATTTCTTATGAGTCAGATTGTCTTCTCGATGTGTATGTATGGTAATGGCGTTATCATAATCCGGCGAGGCTTTTGTATTATTTTCCGGGATTTTACGAGATCGAAATGACAGTAATAAATGTTGCACTTTTGTTCCTTGGCTGAAATGTTCAGGATTGGGACGTGGGGCAGTTTGTTCATCGATGTCATTAATGATAAGAATTTTGTTGAAGCGATATATCTTGCGGCTATCAGGCTTAAAAGTTTAATAGTCAGAAAGTGATGGGCACAGTACATTAGGCTTGGCTTCAAAATTGAACAACAGCTTCATGTTTTTTTTGCATTGGTAAAACCAAAAATTCAACTGTCTCTATACTCATTTTTTTTGCTTTTTTTGTGGGCATCCGTATATGTACTTGTATAACAAAATTTAAATGTAGATTTCTAATTAGTCGTTCTGTCTAAAATATTAGGTGTTAAACATAATTAACTGCAAGTTTTCTTTTTCTTTCTATAACCTGTCGGAGGATTCAATTTTGAACTAAGGCCTAATAAGTTAATAAGACTGGATCCAACAATTATATCTTTTGTTTCACTTTCACATTCGTTTTGAAGAATTTGCTATCTAGCGTGATGGGAATGTTTAAATACATCTTCACAAAAATATTGTTTCTTTGTATTTTCCTTATCCAATCGGAATACCTGCACGAGGAATTACTATGAATATCTGACTCATGGAAAATTTTCACTTTACACTATTCTGACGTCCACGGCCAATGCTGATTGGTGTTTCCTGTCGTTTAGAAAGGCACCATCGGTATCAGTTTGATAAATGTCTTCCAGCTCGTCTAGGATTTTTCGAGGAACTTATACTTCTCTTCAAGTGTTCTTCGGCATGTGTCCCTATGACGAATTTACCTATATGAATGCATTTAGCAAATAAAAATGATACCCTGAGACCATGGTATCATGGTTCAATCCGAAACGATTCATAAATCTACTATAACTCCATGTTCCGTAAACAACGATATAGCAAGTTTCCAATCAAATTGGATGGATTCACTTTACTTCTCTGGTAGAGAGAATGCATCTGATTCGCTACAAGATCTAATCGCGATGGTACACACTACTTCACCTGTTGCTGTCCTAAATACGATGAAAACTCATGGCCCAGTCGGTATGCCGAACTTCCGGCTCATAGCATGGTTTACAGCCTCTGCTTGGACAGTAACCGCGTTTAGCAGGATAAATTTCACTACTTCTTTTATTAGCAGCCGGCACCTCTATTAGGATGATGATGATGTCATGGTGTCATGAATCACTATTCGAATGTCTGAAAAATCAATCTATAATACTTTGCCTCCTTTGGTAAGTGAAGGCTAAGTACCCTCTCAAACATACCTCAAATATGGAACCTTAAACCAAACTTCTAGGTTCAGCCCGTCGGCCATATCACACCAAAGAAGTCTATCCAACAGGTAACTCTCGATTTACCGAACTAGCAAAAGTACCCTTAATGCAATTCTAGGTGGCCAAATTAAAGGTATTCTCGACACCGCGCAGGGTGTATCAACAACTACCGATGCTAGTTGATTTATCGTAGGACAAGCTCTAAAAAGCTAAGCTTCTGAGCACCCAGACCGCAGACCGTATTGTACTCGAAAAACATTAGTAGGCCAATATGAAGAGTGCACGCAGGGTAGCTTAGTGTTTTCCACATAACGGGAAACGCTACTTCTATAATACTATGGAAAATTTAAATGTATTTACGAACCATTCGGACCTGGTCTTACTAGCTAATTTGAAAGCTTTGTTCGGAACACCGTTCAATCCCCAAACCTTTTTATCTCCTTTTTTGAACGGGGGTTACCTTTTGGGAATATGCCCTGTTGAAACGTTCGTTTAGATTTACTCTTTTCTTATTGTGAAAACTAGTTCTAATGCCAAGCAAGGTATGAACTCTGGATTTTATCAAACCTTTTAGCATCTCTTCATATGGTGATATTTATTAGTCTCCTTATTTCTCTTAATTAATTTATTTTAAGTAATATTCGTTTGAAGGAATCATATTGGCTACGCCCCGGTCACAGAGAATTATTCTTTGGAGTACTTCTGATTGGATTTAAATTCTGTTTATTTGCTGGGTTTCCACATTTTTCACAAGTTCAAAAATGGAACAAGTTGGTATTAAAATTTGCTTAAAAAATATCCATGGCTAAATCCGTCCCAACATGCACCAAAGGATTCGTTACTGGCGACGAAGCTTGGGTTTATGACCACAACGCAAAATGCAGATATCAAGCAAGAGAATGTCGTACTAGGGTGCCGGAATTGGAAAAAATCATGTAGTATTCAGTAAAAAACAAGTCGGGAAACCGGAAGCTGGAGGCTTCAGGTACGAAAGGTTTTGTGTATTTCCTAGTACGTAGCACGTAATATATCCATATATTATGTGAGAGTATCCACTTTCGGGTGATATTGACATTCATAGTCTTCAATTTTCAAAGAAGCAACAAATTTGAGGTATTATAACTTTGTTAGCAATAGTGCGATTTCCACCAAACTTGGTAAGATCATGCTATATATTATAGCCTATATCGCTGCAAAATTTCATGGTACTAGGATGAACTTAAGGGGGGTTTCTAACCAATTACAAAAAATTGTAGTAATATACTATTATTAACTTTATTTAAACAGATATCGGCATGAAAGGTATTTCGGAGCCAAGGCACCATATAGTGGCAGCCTCCTGATTTTTTTCAGATTTTTCGGTTTGATAGTTTCTGAGAATGGCCCCCTTAAAGAAGGGATCACTTTCAACCCCCGCGCTCTCCAGCCTTCTAACGAATGTCAAAATTAAGATCGGCCTTGAAAAGTACTAATCGAGACCTTTAATTTGATACCCCACATGACTATATTTGATGAAAAAAAAATTGACACCCCCCTTTTGCATGTATGGGGACCCCCCCTTAAATTCGACGTAAAAGGATGTAATTCACTGTATACGTGAGCGTTCACAGTTCCCACCTTTGTACCAAATTTGGTGTCAATCGCTATAACCCTCTCCGAGAAAAATACATGTGACGGACAGACAGACAGACAGACAGACAGACAGACAGCCAGACGGACAGACAGACAGACAGCAAACCGATTTTAATAAGGTTTTATGTTTACACAAAACCTTAAAAAGGCGATGATCATGGTTTTCATCTATTACGACGATGCAGTCCGTCATGGGTTTTTGCAGAAACTCATACAGTGAAAAGAAGGATTTTTTTTCGTATAAGACATTAGAGCGGTGCAAACGGTGAAAAACGAAATAAGTGTGGGCAAACAACTCAGTGCTTTTGAAGCTGCATAATTATACATTATTTTACCACGATACCATGATGATCTGCGAAAGAACAGACATATAAAACAGAGAATATAAAAAATATTTCCGGGAATGGATCAACCAATGGTATAAGTGCGTTTCAGTTAAAAGGAGCTGTTTTGAAGGGGGCAATATCGAATAAAAGTTTATTTTAAATTGCAATAAATTCCGGGAGCTTTAAAAAATTATGGAAACTGAATATCAAACCAATTTCCTATCATAAAGCTAACTAGTGAAAAAATGACTAAGTCTTTTAGCTTTCTGCTACTCTAGCAAATCAAAGAGCAAATTGGACGATCTTTAAAAAAGATGGTAGAAAACTCATACCTACAATTTCTATCAAAACCAGAACTAGGGGAAGAATTCGAATTCCTGATAAATAGCTTACAAGTAGTTGTCTGGGAAAGCACACAACGTATTTATCGATTAATCATAATATTGATTTCCCTGGAAAGGAAAGAAAACGTATCGTCTTAAAAAAGTCGCCACCTTGGAGCACTAAAGGGCGCGGATGGGTGGAATTCCTTCTAATGTACGCAATGCTTGTGGAAGAGGAAGATGAGCAAATTCTTTCTTTGGAATCTGTTTTACGTATTCCCATTTTCTATTCGCCGTGGCTCTTCGATCGGTAAGGAAAGTCACTAACACAACATTAGT
The DNA here is from genome assembly GCF_905115235.1 of Hermetia illucens. Classification (NCBI taxonomy): domain Eukaryota; kingdom Metazoa; phylum Arthropoda; class Insecta; order Diptera; family Stratiomyidae; genus Hermetia; species Hermetia illucens. The sequence goes on along the minus strand of NC_051852.1, from coordinate 84,819,897 downwards.
GTTCGATATCCTGTAGGCATTGGTGTCGGCTTTCAACAAATCGATACAGATTTCTCTCGATATCCCGAGTGTAGTGTTTATCGTTTATCTTTGTAATGGACCGCTAGGGTCACTGCGATCGCTTCCTTCACTTCTCGGTTAGCATTTTTTTTAAATCTTATCATTATTATTCTGTTAAATGAAAGTCACATCGCGTCCTTAAAGCACAATTGTGCCCTTTTTGGGGGTTATAGTGTACCTATTAATCATAGTATCTCAAGTAAGCCTATAGCCGTTAGGAATTTTAATATATTCCCTATTTCCAGATGTTTCAACTTTGCATCTGGTATTAAGTGTCTCCCAGATGCCTCGACCTACTTTGCACAAGTGCCGGACATTGACCCAGAACGTGTATAGAAGTTTCATTGCACTTCGCCCAGAACCTGCAGGCAGTGTTCGTAGATATCCCTAGCTTCCCTAGGTGATAGTTTAGGCGACAGTAACCAGTGAGAAATCCCACTATGATTCGGAGGTTCTTTTTGGTGAGGTTTAAGCAATCTTTTGTGCGAATCTTTTGTGAATATCCGGAACTTGTTGGACGAGCCGAGCGTATTCAGCCTCTCAAGGCATTCCTATACCAGTTTAGAGTTCACCTGGTTGGACCTAAGTGCCTTGATCGCTGCTTGGCTGTCGGTCAAAATAGCAATGTTCCGCCCCCTGTAGTTCCTTTGGAGGTTAAAGGAGGCACATCTCTCTATGGCGTATATTTTCCCCTTTAATATGCTAGTGTGCCTAACTATTGGCTCCAAGTACATTTTTCTTGGACCAATGACACCGGCACCCGTTCCTTCTGCTGTGAGGGATCCATCAGTGTACCAAGTAATCAGTTGCTGGTTTAAGCCGTATGTCACAGCCACGCTCTCTCAGTTTGTCTTGTTACTCCAACCTCTTATCGAACTGAAACCTCGTTGTCATGTTATCCCTTGGTATCAGTAATTCGGGATTCCGCCTAAAAATAACATCAATCGATTTAGGTAGCTCCCCGCCTCACTGATACTCCCGGCCATCCTGAATATTGCCCTCCTTGCCTGCATCTGTATGTGCAGATGGAGAGTGGTTAATCCCAGAAGGATCTCCAGGGATACCGCATGGACTGGTACACACGCAGGCCAGTCTTTGGAGTTTGTGTAACTCCCTGGTTTATGCCCTGAGTTCAGTTCTTTCTGCCCAGATTACCGCCCCATAGGTAATCATTAGCCTTACTATTGCAGTGTATATCCAAAGTTGTATCTTGGGACTGCAATTCTATTTTTTCCTGCTGTGGCCCTACAAGTTATTAGAGCCCTCGTGGCTTTCCGACAAGTGTTTCCGACATGTGTCTTCCAGAGTAATTTTTGGTCTAGGGTAATTCCCAAATATTTGACCTCTGTTTCTCGTTTCATGTCATGTAACCTTATGGCTTGTAAATCTTACTAATGGCCAGCGTTTTATCGTCGGGAAACTTAGAGGTGTTTCTTCATTTAACATTGTCATTTCAAAGGGAAGTATCTAGGTTGATTAACGGCTTACGGGGCTTAGTGACCCCGAGATTTGCAAGGACCGCTTGATCGTTTTTTAAACTTGGTTCCACGATCCTTGTAATGGGTGGTAATCGTGTGAGATAATTACTTTTTTTTTCTCACGGAGTTGCCATAATGGGCCACTGCATTTCTCACGCTATTTTAACGACGGCTTGCTTCGCAAGGCAGCAATCAGCGGTCGCTGTTGAGGTGCAATAGTCTCATCGGGACCGAGGCCCGTCCTGTCGCGTCGACGTAGGTAAACCCCCTAGCATTTCCTCTAGGCTTTGTAATCAACACAGCCATTTTTTGTTCTCAAAGACATTTAATGCGATTTAGCAGAGTGGAATCACTCCAACTATAATTTATTTCCATGATCTCAACATTTTAGTTTCATTTTACTGAGGTCGAAAGTACGTTGCTATAAACCATCCAGCAAGATCAGCATGCTACACATATAAATAACATGGCGGAAATCAATATTACTTTCCGATTCTGCTTTTGTGTTCTTTCTCAGTCGTTTAGCGAAGTTGAAACTCCTAAACTTACTAGAGTTGACTTAGTTAGGAACTCCAGACATCCCAGTTTGGCGCCGAGGTCCATCAGTTCAATCTCCCTAAAACCTATCTGGTGTCCTGACCATACGCAATCGCTCCGCCTGAGGCAGGGTCTGCTACGTCTTCCCTTTCTACCATAGATATTGCCCTCATAGACGTTCCTCGCTAAATCATCCTCACTCAAACGGAATAGGTGACCCGCCTACTGCAACCTGTTCAGCCAGATTTTATCCATAAACAGCGGGTCGTGGTGTCACTCAAAGATTTCATCGTTATAAAGGCTGCGGAATCGGCCATCCCAATGTAGGGTGCCAAAAATTCTTCCCTCCACCGCGGCAAAGAGTTCGCAATTTTTCTTGCTAAGAACCCTTGTCTCCGAGGGATACATAAACACTATTCATAAGATCACAGTCTTGTACAGTAAGAGCTTTGATCCTATGGTGAGACGTATTGAGCGAAACAGTTCTTGTAAGTTGAATGAGGTTGGTTGCTAACAACCGAGCACGGATTTTATCGTCATAGCAATTATCTGTTGTGATTTTCGATCCTAGATAGGGGCAATTTTCAACGGTCCCAAAGTTGTAGTCTCCTATCTTCACTGTTTTCGTTTGACCAGTGCGATTCGATGCTGTTCGTTCTTTGTTTTTTGCGCTGGCGTTGTTACCATATACTTCGTCATTAATGTGGAACCCGAGATCTCGCGCCGCCTGCTCGATCTGGATGAAAGTAGACTGTACACCTCGGGTTGTTCATCTCATAATCCACGCGTAGTGCGGTTGCTCCCTGTACTTTCTGAGTTCACAGACCTGTTGGTTCTACCAGGCTTCCTTTTTCCGTCTGTGAAGTCACTTTCCGCTCGCCGGAGTTCGTGATAAGTTTCCGCGCGTGCCCGCGTTCTTTGAGAATGCAACATTACTCGGTATGCAGCATTCATCCGTTCCGTTGTTAGCTTACATTTATCGTCCGTTCTGACTCTTTTTACGGCTGGGGCCAAGTATGTTTGTGGCCGTATTTATGATAACGTTCTTTAGGTCATTGTTGATGCTTCATCTTCAGGATCTCTGCTGACTGCGGTTATTGCAACATAAATATTCCCCTTATTGGTGTTACGAAGGGCTGTGTTGGGAATGGTTTCAGTGTTAACTCTCACCTGATTGTCAAAGGGGATTGTAGGTGGTGTTGTGATTCGAGCCCGGAGCACTATGTCAACGAGATAGTGATCCGAGTCTATATTGGCCCCCCTATATGTTCTGACATTCATTAAGGCTGAGAGGTGGCGGTGTTCAATCAACACGTGGTCAATTTGGTTGAAAGTGGTTCCGTCTGGAGAGACCCACGTGTGTTTGCGGATTGCTTTCCGCGTAAACCAGGTATTTCCAACAACCATTTCGTGTGACCCTGCTAATTGAATAATCTGCGGTCCGTTATAATTGATATCCCAATGTAAGCTATGGGAGCCAAAGTATCGCCTGAATAGGGGCTCCGTCCCTACTTAACTGTTGAAATCTCCAAGCATGATTTTCATATCATACTTGGGACAGGCTTTGAGGGTCCGTTCAACTGCCTCATAGAAGATATTCTCCTCCGACTCTGCAGTCTCCTCTGTAGGGGTGTGCACGTTTATGAGGCTTATATTTCTAAATTTGCCTCGCAAACGCAGAGTGTATAACCTTTCATTTATATTTTCAAAGCCGATAACAGTAGGTTTCAATTTTTTGCTTGACTAGGAAACCTACCCCGAAGACATGGTTTACTGGATGGTCGCTATGATGTGTGGTGTAGTGGCTCTTTTCCAAGAAACGGGTTCCAAAAGCATCTCTTGGAGCGCTGTTACATTAGCCTCATATTGGGACAAGGTAACGGTTAGCTGCTGAGCAGCATTCGGTCTGTACAGGGAGCGCACGTTCTATGAGAAAATGTGCAAATCGTTATTCCGTTGTAGTTGCTGGATTCGTCGTTTTAAAGTCCGTCTTGTCCGAGGCTCCTTCTGTGGGCTTCGTAACATCAGTTTTCCGTGTAGGGTTGCTAGCCTTACTTAACCCCCAACCCCTATAGGACATGTCCTATAGGACAAGTTGGTACAATTTGTCCCGTTTTTAGGCGCGTGAGACCCGCCATCATCCTTCTTCGTATGCAGTTTTTCATTAAGAAGGAAGTCCCAGCGATCACGACGTGGAGGTGGAGATAGGGTTTGGTAGTGGAGCTGTTGGTGTTGGTTCAACAGGCGTTTCCCAGGTTTTAGGCTTCATCGTGGATACCAATCCACATTTTGCCCTGGGACCTATACTTCCCTTTGACCACCAGGAGTTCAATATTATTAGTAAATGTGAAGATACAAAAAAGAGCTGGGGAGAATGAATGGAATGAATTCATGAACGGAATTTTAATATTTCACTCGAATGTCAATTATTCTCGTTACTTACAATGTCAGCATCTTATTTCCACAAAACCTTAGAAATTGGAAAACCCTGTTAAGGGCCTTGCCAGCGAAAGATTTGTCTTTCTTAATTTGTGACCACCGGTTAGTGGGTTATTTCGTGAGTCCGGCTATACTCCTTCTCAAAGTCTAGAATCATTTGGGTAATATCCCGAAGAAAGCGTGTGGATATCATCAACATAGTCGAGATCTTTGTAGTTGAATGATATCGAGTTTCTCCACGTCCTCCAGCAAAGGCAGCAAACGTCGCCGAGAGCAAAAAGTATTGGCAACACAAAAGAGCTTCGCTTTTGACTTCAAATTTCTTCGAAATAAAGATAATAATAGCTATTAGCATGTCTGAAATGCCTCTCCTGCTTAAAGCATCGCAGATACATTTCTTATTGACGCTGATAAAATCTTTTTCGAATTCGAGGAGCAGGGGAAGATCTAACTTTCCCACGCTTTATGATAATCTGGAGACCCGCAGGGTGTTAATGTGGTCAGTGTAGCAGGCTTCAGAGTGGAGAAGAGACTGCCTTCGTTTGATCAAGTTTTCAGATCCTTTATTATGAATTTTATGCATAAATATCATATTTATAGAGTTTCTTCTGGAAATCTTATCATAGATGAGAGTGTGCCTGACGGAAATTGTTAGTAGCATTTCAACATTGAACTAATGTCTATTTTTGAGATCCTAACTGGAGTGCAGCTGCATAAAGTAGTTGTAATGGAGACATCGTTTAAGTAAAGTGAAAATTTCTTAAAATCGGTTTTTTGTCTATTAGCCTATCTGCCTGTCCATCTATCTGTCAACCTGCTTGCCACAAGCGTTTTTCTCGGAAACGGTTATACCTATTGGGCTACTACCATGTAGCGAGTAGCATCGTTTTACATTAAATTGAAGGGAGAGGGGTCTCATACGTGTACAAATGGGGTGTACATTTTTTCTTCACCGAATATAGTTACGTGTGGTTCCAAATGAGAGATCTTGATTAGTACTTTTCAAAACTCTGAAATCTTTACTTTGACATTTGTTGTAAAGTGTCTCAAGGTACTCTTGCACTTAGACGGAAGAAGTTGTTCCTGAAATGCTTTAAATGAAATAAACTTTACTAGCGACGGAAATGATATTTACTATCGTATTTACTTTTGCTAGAAATACCGACAATACACACGGGCGGTCTTCAAACAAATTTGATAATGGCATCCTGTCATCATCTTTCGAAATCAACTGAAAACACCCTCGTAAATTCATCCATTCCAATCATTATCATAATTCAGTAATATAGACCACACTGAAAATTTTGGTGGAATTCTTGCTATTGCTAACAAAGCTAAATTATCTCTTTTATTAAATTTACTTAAACAGGAAATATGCAAAATCTTTGCTACCTGAAGCACCAAGTTTTCGGTTTTCGGTTCCTTTTCAATTGGGTGTAGTGAGTTATTTCTGGTAATTCTTGGTAAACATATCTTATCTAATTGAATTATTATCTGTCGTTTAAAATTATTTAGAAGGTTACAGCAATGAAATTCGTCCATAATATCTGTGCATATGTATCCAATAAAATCCTGTCTTACTGTCGTATTCAGCCCGGAAACGCCCATGTGTGTAGATGCATGTCTTTTACCGCCAATGTAAAAGGAATTTTGGAATAGAAATCCTCTGAAAGAGAAGTGGAATTTGCGTAAACGACGAGGACAATGAGGTACTGCAATCCTAATCCCATTCTGGCCACGGTGCTGATCACTTTTTGTGAAAAAATATCTTGCTAAGTTTGAATTCAGTATCAAGAGCATATATTTATCTTATTTACTTCATCCAAGTTTATCATACATGTAGACTAAGTGTAATGTTACCAACCGGATTAACTCTCACGAAACAAACGGCTAGCAAAAAAGCAACACAAAATTTTCTAGTCCTGTGACCATACAATTTCCCCGGCGGTTCCTCTACGTGGATTAAGGACCTAGTTAACAATAAAATATGTACACACATTAGAGGTTAAGAGATTTACGCCGGTTTTACACGCTTCAAATAATTCTAATCCTATCGCCTGAATGCAAAGAGGCATATTCGTGTGTATTCGAGCACACCAGCCGTAACAAGGAGCGCAGCCAAATGGTAATTCTATGCAGGATCTATGCCAACACGAATATGAGTTTGCAGAGGCTTTCCACTGGCCATTCCAAGTTTACATAAGAGGATATTACTCAAGAGTTTCAAGTGGCCTCTGCACTCCTGGCTGAAGAGCTAGCACACAGCCTACGAAATTCAACCTCATAATAAACAGTTTCCATATTTCATGTAGCCTTTTATCTGGTCAAACTTATCGGAATTATTTATTCACGGATTATTCTATTTCTGCATCATGGTTGGGGTGGCTACTTCTATCAAGTATGTATAATGCACTGGGCTGAGGAGTCGTTTTGGTGGGTTGCCAACCAGAGAAACGCCGACGACTAGAAATACGATTTCTATGTACGTAGGAACATATTATAACACAAATGAATGAACTTGTGAAATATAGTTTAACTTTGATTATTGAAACCTAACCATCGCAAGTATTCAAAAGTACATATGCATAAGATAATACAGGATAAAAACTATTGAACAGTTTTCTAGGTATAAGATATTTATCCAGTTGTTAACACCTTAGAATTGGAAAACGACATATCTCGAAAGTTTAAAATGCTGCACGGTAGCATAAAGGCTGTTCGAGAATTGATGTTAGGTGCTAAGTTGTTACGATAAATTATATTCTATCCACCGTACAGTTACCTCCGTGTTACGGGCTGCAAACAAGGAGTCAGTTAGGCACTTGCCTGAATCTGGTAACTGCACGAATTCTCACTAAGACCAATAGCCGTTTCCAAGGCATCCAAAGGTACGGCTAGTATAGCTGCCGATTAATCTTCTACTCATATGCAATGTGCAAATTTATTTTGTTCAAGCGTCTAATGATAAAATGAGGACTGCTGATGTTTTGGCTTGAGAACTCGCTGACATGTTTTGGATAGTAGCATGGGAGTGAAATAATTTGCAATTTAAATGCTATTGTAATCATTAACATTACAAGTTACTTAGTTACGTAGGTATAATATGGAGAATTTAGTTTTATGAACGCCCAATTAATTATGATAGGCAGATTCAATACTAAAGAAATGCAAATTTTAGTAATCCCACTTACATATAATATGTACTTCATTAGTAAAAAAAAGATTTGACTGCAAATCCGTAATTCGCCCAAAATTCCTAAACCTTTGGAACTTAAATGTTAGAAATTTCTTTAGGCTCTCCTTATATTTTTAAAAATTTTTGGGGATTTGCATTCTACCATAAAGGAAACAAGAAAAGAAGAAGATTGTTTGGAATCAGAAAATTTAGTTAGATTTTTTTCCAAACGATGATTTCCATAAATTTTGCATTGAGGCCTAGAGTATAGTTTTAGACGAGTTCGCAATAGTATACTTCATGTCCGTTTTCCCTACACTTATTTTACAAATAACGAGCTATTTCGACCTAGTTTAGAAAATTGGGTAAACCGCAACTCCAAGTATTCAGACCACATATATTACGCTCATTGTATATTCCCTAGTATATTCAGATGGTGTCCTACGGCAATAGCGACGCTTGTAAGCTTTTGCAAATTTCATGGCATCTATCGATAGTGAGAATGTAAATTCCTGGTTGCAGAAGTACTTTTTTGATGTATTTTTCCGGCCTGAGGACGGCGAGTAGTAGAATGTTAAATGCACTGCCGTCTTGTTCTCCACGATGGCTGCTAGTAGCTCAATCTACTAGCCCGATTTTTTCCTAGTGATAATTTAGGAAGCAGTGTCATACTACGCGTTTTCTTCTTAGCAGGAACTATTTGAGAGCTCTTTAAAAGCTAACTATAAATAACACAGAAAATACACATCGGCGGTACACTACACTTAGTTGACGCTTCACATATTTTAAGTTAACTATGACTTCCGCGGTTATGAATAGATTTTCTCTAGTCACTTTCTTCAAGTCAGGCTTAGCGGAGCATTCTAGTTTGTCAGAGCATTTTTTATGTTCAAGCATGGATAGTATCTTTTCAAATATATTAACAAGCATAATTTAGTGTGTAGATACTCAAGCCTAATAGAATATCTCTAGGAAACTTTTCTTACCGATGGCGGCACCAAACCTTGTCTCAACGCTGCGCTAAATCCACTTCCGCTGTTTTCTCCAAAGAACTGAAACCTCAATATCAATATCAAGTTAAGGCTGCTATATGGGAGTAATGCATGGAAAGTGACAATCACTGGTACTCGAAAACTCTAAATGTTCGTCAAATTATATCTGCGTCGTGTCATTGGGGTGCTCTGGTCTGAACAAAAAAGGAAGAAGTTCGTAGTCGAACGGGCCAAATACCCGTAGACAAGCTGATCAGGAGTCCGGAGTAATAGGTCACATATTGAGAAAGGGCGACAATGTCATTTTTTTTAGTTTGTGCCATGCACATAGAACACACTACCTCGGGATGGCCGGCGAAAATCACATAGCATAAAGGGGTGGAAGGAGGACGGTGTAAACTTCTCGGGAAATCGTGGAGGCAGGTGAGACATATTTCCAGGAGCAATCAGCGATGGCGCAACTTTATATAAGGATGTTAATACTGAAGGTCAAATTATTAACCTTAATAAAAATGATGTCAGTTTCACATTTTTATGGTTTATGATGTAGTAAATTCGCACGAAAATGGCAAAATTGTCCTACTATAACTTTGATAATGATATAACACCAACTCGAAAATTAGAAACAAAACGTTTTGACCATTTCTAAATTCTTATAATTTCTAATTTCTAAGTGTTTTTAATAATGACGGAAATGAGGGCCATGATCCTATTTCAAACGCATTTCACATAAAAGTAATTAGACATACATAGTTATACGAAGAATTTATAATGTATAAAGTAATGCGGAAAGTAAATCACAAAGTTCAGGAAGTGAAGAGGTCATTGATTCCAGATTACTTATTGCCAGCTTTTGCAAGCAAGCGAGCTTAAAGTCTAACATTTTGAATGGCAATAATTTTGGGCGTTGATTATTAGCTAATTTAGTCCAGCTAAGCAAACAGGAAAATTATCTTCCTTTGCGTAGGAGATCCGCATGTTCAATTCGCAGTCCTCGAAATCGCAGCCAGTAGATGAATTTAACTTTTGATCAATAATGTCTTGATTCCATTCTTCGACCCGAGCATTTGTTACTTTCTACAAGAATAAGGAATTTAGTTGTGTGTTTGGCCATTCGAAAAATGCATGATCTAGCTGATCAAGAAATTTTAACAGGTCTATGCTGTTTAAGCCTTAGAATAACAAATGGAATATTGTCTTCATACCAGTACCCTATGCACAGTGATCGAAAAGCTCCTTCCACCACCATTACAGTGCAGTCTGAGAAACTGAATCCTGTGCGGACCTTAAAAACAATATAGATATGATGGTTGAAATACCAACTTCAATGCCAGGGTAATACCTGATAATGGCGGGAAGAGCCGAGATTGAAGTTTTAAACATGGGATTCACATCAACAAGTTGAGCCGCGCTGGAGGACACTTTACAGTATCGTGACGGTGAAAGTGGAACTGTCGTAAATTCAGATATGAATCTGGTAACGACAACCTGCGAGGTTTTCATGGGCCGGAGGGCGCCCGACCGTGTTAAGCGTTTTATTGGTGGACGACGAAATTGCCGGCCTGCCGAGGGAGTGTCATAACCTCAGCCGTTTAGCACAAGGTGTAGGGTACAGATCAGCTAAAAGGAAACTCCGCTGTGCGGTAAACAAAAAGCAAAATTTGCTGCAGGTAACCAATGAAGTGGGTGGGGATCCGTGGGCATTCGGTTATAAATCGAAGCTTTGCGGAAACCCTGTTAATTCAATGCCTACGGATCCTGTTCGAGTTGATGACAACAACGTGGAAGGCGCCGGGAAATCACTTCCCCCTATGAAAGAGCTTGTAGAAGGAGTCCTCTCTTTTAAAGACAAAGGTGCGCCAGAATCCGACGATATCACGGCAGAGATATATAAACTGGTATTTTACCAACGGTCGGATCTACTGCTCGGCGCATTGAACACTTACGAGAAGAGGGCATGTTTACTTATCGCTGGAAGTTGGCAAGACTCTTGCGAACGCGTAAAAACAGTTCAAAAGTTCATGAGGACATGAAGACCAAAGTGATACATCTTGCCGGGTACTTATTCCCAGTACAATTCAATTTTAGAACAAGGAAATCCACATTGAATGTGTGTGTGTGTGTATGGTGGGGGAGAAGCTACAGCTTCTAAGCACTCAGACCGTGTTGGCCCATTGTGCTCGCCACACCCGTCTAACGGAATATTGCGGATTCCTTAACGTATCGCAGGATTTCCGTTAGTGGATGTGATGCTACCCGTCGCAATTGGAGAACATCGGCACCAAAGATCTGATGCCTGATGCGTCCATAGGCGAGGCATTCATATAGGAAATGGTCCGTGGATTCCTCTTTCTCATTACAGGAGGGACACGTATCATCTTGAATAATTCCTATTCTGAACATATACCCAGCTAGTGAATTATAACCTGCCAGAATGCCCACAATGCTCCTACGAGTCCTACTTTTCGACAGGATATAATTTGCGGCACGCATGTTCGGTTCTGGCAGGAAAAGTTTGGTGTGTCGAACAGCATTTAGGCTCTGCCACCTGTCATTGTGGGAAGCTTGTTCCCAGTTTTTAATAGCAGCATTAGCAAATGCTACTGACGCCCCAATTGCTGGTTCCGGTCCGGGTATAAGGGAAATTGAACCCTCGAGGTTTCATTTTTCTTTATAACACAGACTTAGCCAATGCTACTGATACTCCAATTGCTGGCTCCACATTGAATGCTGTTCATCGAACTGAGGCATCTTGATCTTGACGTGTAGTGCTTGTCGTAATGCATGTCGCCAAAAATACTTTGAATCCCTTAACAAGCTATTTTTTGCGGATAATGAGGGATTATTTGGGGTGCCATTCAATGAGACGCTGGAGGGTCAGAGGAAGATGGAGATTGCCTCGTCACTGGGACCCATTCTAGGGCGAGATTTCTGAAGTGCATCTTAAGCCATGTACAGTTCGGTCTGCTAATTATGCGTGAATAGTCAGCATTTGACCTGCGCGGCCGTTACGTGGGGGAGATGCTCTGGCCTGTCGGTTTGGTCTCTACAAGTGGTCATATGAAAAATGATTCGGCCAACCGGCCAGACAGGTTTGCTTAAGCTGTGAGAGGGGATTTCATTTTTTTTGTGTCGGATCGGACCAAATAGAGAGCAACTCCCTCCCACTCTTTATGGTCCACTTCTCTTTTTGGGTTTAACACCCAAAGTTCAAAAATTAAAAGAGGGACGAAGGCGGCTACGGTTTCGTACCAGGGCAGAGGCAACTCATCAAACTTTGCCTCACCTTTGCACTGGGAGCAGCGCAGGTGTGATACCCTCCGTTTTATAGTTCGCGAAACACAAGCTTTAGTCTGAGTGAGTGGGTGGATTTACGTTAAATATAATTCGCACCCTTGTTGTTTTCATCAACCGAGATACTTAGCTTTGGAATAACAATGTCCAAATGAAGCTCCGTGGAAAGCAATGTATCTACCACAAGTTTCGCGACGATAGAACGCTCGCCAATTGGCAAATTTATAATAACACCAACCGGAAAGCAAAGAAAGCAATCGCTGTCACCCGAGCGGTCCATTGCACCGATCTATACGATAACCTGACCACTTGGGATGGCGGGAGATATCTGTATCGGCTTGCTAAAAGCCGACTCTAACGCATACAGGATATTGAACACTTTGTTGCGTTAATGACAAAAACGGTACTTTGCTTACGGTCCGTTGAGCAGAGATTGTGAGAATATTTCGAGCAGATTTCAACTGCAGAATTTGTTCATCCTCCACTTCCACAACTATTGTCGACATTAGAAGCAATTCCACTTGTCAGCTCAACTGAAGTCGAGGAAGCAATAAAATGAATGAAATCGGGGAAAGCAAGAGGACCTGACGACATCGCATCTGAGCTCTAGAAAGCGAAGAGCTGGGATTCAACAGATCCAATATGGAAAAGGAAAGATAGTCTAGCAGAATGCTCTATCAAGCGTGCGATCCGGTTACATTGCCATACCATGAGGTTTTTTGAACGCATTCTTCAAAACCGTATTTTCGACATCGTTCAAATAACCATGAATCAAGTCGGGTTTGTCAAGAGCTGGGGAAATATTGACGCAACACACGCAGCGCGGTTACTCAAGGAGAGACACCGTGAGAAGTATTGCCCTCTTTACATTGTATTTTTCGATCTAGAGAAAGCGTTTGGTCGCGTGCCACACGAACTCATATGGTATGCTCTACGACACACTTAGCGCGCTGGGATCAATTGCTCTAGTTCCAATCGGAAAAGTAAAGTTTGAAGTGTGGCGGGTGTATCAAAACTGCTTCATGTCTCTGTCAGTATTCAGCGAGGAAACGCCTTCTCACAACTCCTCTTTATTCTTGTTATGGTCGTTCTGTCTACTTTATGCAGACGATGTTTTCCTAGCGTCCAATATTAAAAATGATCTCGAGTAACTTGTTCAAAAATTAAATGATTGCCTCATCCAACACCGTCCCAGATTTAATCTGAATAAAACTGAATTTTTGACTACCGATCCCCATGAAACAGGCATAATCACTGTCATTGGGAGTGACCTGCCCAGAACTGAGCGATTTCAATATCTCAGGACAATGTTATCAGACAATGGAGAACTGCGTTATGAAATTGCCTCACGCTTTAGCGCAACCTGGATGAAGTAACGTTCCACAACTGGTGTTCTTCGTGATGGACGTATCGACGAACGTTTCAAATTAAAATTTACCCAAAATATGCCCTATCACCTGCTTCGGTCAGGAAATGTCCGAGACGACAATATAGGAATCGTATAGAGTTTACAATCATATGTTCACTAAAGGTAAAGTCAACCAATATGGCCATTATAATTAGAAGATAATGCAATCCTGTTCTACCTGTAGGCATTTTTCAAGTTTTTCTATTAGTGAAACGTAGAAGGCCTTAAATCGACAATATAATTATGCTTAAATAAAAATTCAAATCATTTCAAGAGCCCAAATGCTATAATAAGTTAGTACGCGCGAAACTAAAGCTTCCAGAGTGTAACTACGAGATAGTATGCAGGCAGTAGGAGATTAGAATGAACTGCAACATATGACAGCAATTTTATGTATAATACAGTTCTTAGTGAATATACATATTATATTATCCACCCCCGCACGAAGTGTACGCATTCATGTCACCATACCTCCCAACGTAATATGGCTTTTCCCGTTGCGTAAGTGATTTTCCGAGAGCCTATCGCCATCGTACTAAGAATTTTTAAAACTTCCAAGTACTCAGTTTTCCTCCCTACGAAACTATCTAAGAAAGAAATCTTCAATATTCATGCCCTTAGCCTTTCTGCACATAATGTCAGGGGCGGAACTATAATGGAATGTTTAGAGAAGAAAAAAACATATTTCGACCCTGGACCCTAGTTTTGATGAAAAACATTGCAGTTTCAAGGTGAAGGATTAAGTTTTTATCCATATGTTTTATATACGTATACGTAAAAATGCTTCTAAGTCCATATTTATTCGATCCTGCCTTTATATATTTATTCCTCCGCATCCTCGCCTACGCTACTGTTTCATAAACGACTAGAAAAAACGCAAAATGGAGGAAAACAATGAAAAAGTCAACTCCTTGAAAGGGAAAGGAAACGCATTTAAGTTTTCTTTCAGATCTTTTCTAAAGACTCACAGGAATGACTATTACACACTCAAGTTAGAACCATTGAATCTACTTAGCAGGACTTGGAAAAATCCAAGATTCTTATGCGGAAAGAATAAAAGAGGATAAAACTTCTCAGGGGAGAAAAAAATTACTGGGGGTTCTTACTACTTCTATTCGAGGGGAACATGCTCCTTTCGGCAATGAAAGAATAGATGGGATGGAACAATTGGACCACGTGAACAAAAGAACCATGATTTCGTTGGCTTGTAAGATGCTCTTCCTGAAATGTCGTGACTAGAAACGATAAAAATGGGGGAAATCTGTGTAAGGCTTGAAAACTGATTTTTCCGGCGAACCAGAGGGAAAGTAATTCAATGAGTATCGGAATCTTTTTAGGTATAAGTAAATGTTCT